>NW_019029035.1:0-261381 GCF_002105155.1 Lobosporangium transversale | reverse complement strand
GGGTTCTCATTCAATAAGAAAAAGTCGGCTGAGGTCTTGGCTTCCCGTCGAGCTAGTGACGGTGGCACCATCCTATCGGATGCGGCAGCAGCAGTCAGTTCACACTTTTCCAACCGAAAGTTTCCATTCCATACCCCTCAGAAGAATAGAAGCCAGTCGGAGAGGTATCGACACTCTGTTCATGGAATGATTCCAAATCCCAGACACGTAGCTATTGGAACGTCCCAGATAGAGCCTATCAAGATCGTTAAGGTGACTCTCTATCAACAGCAAGGCGCCAATTCGACATTAAGGATGATCTATGGCCACCTTTGCGCTACTTGGGACCAGCCGTTATTTAACGGGAGTGATCATCAAGCACCAGTAGCGAGCCCTATGGTTGTGGCGCCCTTGACAATCGTGCAAAAGGATATGTTTCACCGAACAGCAAAAACACAAAGATGAATATGAATAAATATTTAATAATAATAATAATAATAATAATAATAATAATAATAATAATAATAATAATAATAATAATAATAATAATAATAATAATAATAATAATAATAATAATAATAATAATAATAATAATAATAATAATAATAATAATAATAATAATAATAATAATAATAATAATAATAATAATAATAATAATAATAATAATAATAATAATAATAATAATAATAATAATAATAATAATAATAATAATAATAATAATAATAATAATAATAATAATAATAATAATAATAATAATATTAATAATAATAATAATAATAATAATATTAATAATAATAATAGTAGAAATAGAAATAGTAAGTCTACAGATATTGTATTATTTTTACTCTTTCTTTTTTATTGACATGGGTATCACATTCATCATTTCTTAAATCGCTGCATTATATGTGACTCAGCGACCTCCACGCGACTTGTCCGTTGCTGTTGCTGCTGTTGCTGCTGTTGCTGCTGTTGCTGCTGTTGCTGCTGTTGCTGTTGTTGCTGCTGCTCTCGCGTTGGGGCATTGCGGAATTGATTCAAAGTCCATGGTGATACTTCTAGCATTGACAGCTTACGTTCGTCCCAACCTCCAAGGGTGCTCCCCCCGCCCCCACTTCTGATTGAGCTGCCACTACTATTGCCAGAATTCCCATTGGATCCATGGTTGATATTGAGGCTTGTAGTGCTACTACTGTGGATACTATATGCGTAAGGATCGCTTGGTGCCCCATAAGTTGTTAAAAATCCACCATATCCACTCTGGTTACGGTTGGCACTCTGTGAATGATCCTTTACATGAGATGATAATGATATTAACGAAGAATTGGAGGAGGCATTAGAGCTGCTAGAGAGCGTTGAGGACGTGGAGAGGACTGAAGGCGTGCGGCTGATCCTGTTGTTATTGTTGCCTCTAGCAGTCTGTCTTTCTAAAATGCCCTCCTGAGCTGAACTGCTGTTATTATTGTGGCCAGCACTCATACCATTCTTGAGCAAAGACATGTTGCGGGTCAATATGCCTTCCAAGCGCTCGGTGCAAGGCTGCGATCGATCAAACACCTCAGGCCATTGGAATTCAATAAGAGTCTGGTTAAAGGCAATAGCCTTCTCGATCGTCCTGATTGCTTCCTGTTTGAAATCTTTGAACAGATCGACATATTGAACTTGTTGTGCTCGGCTATTATAGCTGTTGAATTGCTTCATGTACTGCTGCATGATATGATTCGAGGATGGTTGGTGTTGATGACTGTACGCCTGTTGCGGCTGCTGGCTATTTCCATAAAATGCTTGGAAAAATGGGTCCTGGCGACTATCGTAGACCTTGAAGCGCATCAGCGACTCATTCTTAGCAAGTGCCCGCCCGAAGGCTTCTATGTCACTGAGTGTACCCTCTAATCGGTCAAATACTAATGAGCGGATTGTAGAATTAGAGCCAAGCCCTTTAGCGACCACATCAATGTCAATACAAATAAAGTACAGGACTTGAAGCGTTTTGTTGGCCGCCATAAATCTTTGGAAGGCTTCGCGTGTTGCAAGCGCTTGCGCAGAAGCTGCAGATGGGTACACTGAATTGAGAGCATTAAAGTTCTGCCCGAGGTTTAGATGCTGTAGTGATGTATTGTTGCATAGTGCATTTAAGATATGCGTGATTCCTTGATGAGTAAGGCGGTTGCTTCCAATATCCAGTCGTTCTATACAACAGAAACCAGATTCAAAATCCTGGGCTATGATGCGTGCTGCATGGTCGTCTACATCTGTCTGATTCAAGTGAATAAGCCGTAGACAGTTTTGTGGGGCACCTGCGATGCCATAAGGCGCCGGGGCTTGCGGAATAGCTTGCCTCTGCTGTTGTTGCAGCTGCAGAGAGTCATTTTCTTGGAGATATGGAGAGTTTGGGAAGACACGAGCGAGGATTGAGAGTATCTCACGTGGCTTGAATAGACGGATGCACCTTCTCAGATCAAGCTTAGTTAGGACGTTAACATCCAGTAAGCTAATTAAGTAACGCGCTGCGCCCTCGGAAAGACCAGCATCCAAGAGTCGGAGTGCCTTGAGTTTTGAGTTCACACTGATGGAGTCTTGAGCCTTCATTGCCGACAGGCTGTAGGAGTCCTTGGTTGCTGTAAGAGCATGGTGCGAACTGGGGATGTCTGGTTGCTCATACCACGGCCTATCTGAGGGCAGCGTCATGTGGGCGGTCCTGATCATCGAATTGATTACCAGGAAGCTTTCCGAGGGCCCCATTTCTAAATGTGTAGGCTTGTCGTGCTTTTTAGATATGGGAGCTGTGATAGATGGTGAGGGAGGCAATGGAATTTCAAGTCTCAACCGCATGATAATGCGTCCTAGAGCCTGAATGCTGCTGGTTGTCCAGGCATTATTGGCGAGGTTAAGGTATTCCAATTGGGGCTCTAAGCTCGATGGAGTATTGTATATCCCTATCATTTTCTCTAATGCCTTAGCTGCACTTTCACGGAACCCAGTGCTTTCCAGATTCAGGATCGCCAACTTGGGACCTAGCGCCCCAATGATCAATGCCAATGCCTCATCCCCTATTGGGTTCATGCCCAAATCCAGCGCCGTTAGAGCTTTCTCGTGCGATAACAATGCCCCTAAGGAGCGTCCTCCAAGTGGCGAGATAGCATTATTATGAAGGTTAAGTCGTCGCAAAGTCTTCTGAAGAGAGATCTGTTCTGTCAGAAGCGCGACGCCCTCATCTCGGATGTTCATTCCAGGAAGGCTGATCTCTGAAAGGCTCTGAAAACTTGTCAACAAGACTTTCAGAAATGACAGGGCGGGATTGCGTGAGACACTGTTGTTGAGATTGAGATTCATGCCCAGAGAATGGCTAGCTTTTTCTTCCGAGCCCGCGAAATCTAGTACACCCACGTTTTCCAGATGCAATGCCTTAGTCCTGTTCACTGTTGCCGATAGGCCCTGATACGGTTGCTTGGCAGAAATCTTGTTCATTAGCGAAGGCATATTAATCAATTTGAGAGAACCAATCTTAGAGCCAAAGATCACTTGAAGCAAAGGGTCATATTTCTTGCCAAAGTTCATGGCTTTCTTTGTTGGTGAATTGGTTTTATGACGACCCCCATCAAGAGCTAGGGCCCGAATATTGGACTCATTGATAACATGAGCAAGGGTTTGGAGGTCGCTTTCTTTAAACTGCCACTTGAAAACTATATCAAGCTCATGAAGGTTGCTGACTTTGCTCATGGCTTTGTAGAATTGGTTTGCATCCTGAGTAGATGTCAACTGAATCCTTGCCTGTCCTGTCCGAATATTATATTGTCCACCCATCGCAGAGATATCCTTTTGAAAAGAAATTTCATCTGCATAGCGAATCGTCGATCGGTAGTGTTCTTCGCAGATCCACTTGGCATGCCCATGACTAGTGACAATTTTGTAAAGGTTGGCTGGGCATGCTGCTTCATTAGATGTGATTTTGACATATGCTTGAAGTTGACGAATGTCGGCTCCATCAAAGTATTTAACTGAATCTTGACTCAAGCCATCGTCCTGCATGTCAATAGAATCTAAGTATTCAATCGCCTCCTCTAACCTTGTATCCAGGATCTGGTTTTTCAACATTTCCTGCCCAACTGCATATGCACGATATATACTGTTTGGGTCTGTTGGCTGCTGGAATTGTTTTTGCTGCTGCTGTTGTTGATCTGTAGCTCCAAGTAAGGGGGGAATAGAAACTGTTCCGCAGTTGACACCCTTCCTAATCAGATGTGAGAGGCTGCGAATGAATGGTCCATACTTCTCAAAGAACTCAACTGGACGCTCTATTTCGTATCCCTCATGCTCCACAAAGTGAATATGATTTAGGCCTGATGACCGTAGTGGTCTTGTGAACTGTCCGCATTCGCACAGAAAATGAAGGCGGAATTTCCTCTGACCACTGGTTGGTGGCGCTACCGATGGTTTCATATTGGGAAGTTGGCCTCCTGGTGATTGAGTCGACTCCAACATCAACACTGGCAAAACAATGAATAGTCGCGGGACGGGATTCTCGTGAAGCTCATGATTCAGCGTCAAGACCGCCTGAACTTTATTTTGGATAGTAGTTGCTTTGTTCATGATCTTGATCGACATCTGAGCTGATTCCCTAGCCAAATCACGGTTCTTCCTCGCATAAGCTAGCGTTTGGTCTTGCGCCCGCTTAAGCTTCATTTCAAGATCTTTGACTTTTGAATCATTTTCTTGTTGCCAGCTCCGTGTTTCTGGAGTAGAATCAATATCTAGATTTGTATGAGTGGCACTGATATTATAACTTTTCTCAATTTGAATGGGGATATTCTGGGGGGATGTCTGTGAATCAATGGACTGTGGAAAAGCGGTAAAAGATGTTGCTGTTGGGGACGAGGCCAGGATCGCCCTTCCTTCTGGATCCAAGGTCTGAGGCGCATGTCCGATTGTTAAGCGTTGGAATAGGCGGGTAGGGTCGGAAGGCGGTTCTGCCATGGTTTGTGGTCTTGTCTGAATAGGTGGACGAGAATCTAGTACAGTGGCTGGCTGTTGGTCTTGTTTTTGCTGTTGTTGGTCATATTGTTCGAATGGAAGGTGATAGAGTGGCTGATACTGCGAATGGTAAGAAGGTTGATATGGTTGTGAACTTTGCTGAGAGTATTGTTGTGGGTATTGCTGTTGTTGGAGACGGTTTTGGTGTGTACCATCATTCAGGTCAGGCACTGGCGGAGGTGGTCGATTAAAAGCTGTTTTTGGCTGATAGTCAACGGTATTGCTGTACAGTGTGGCCTGTTGCTGCTGCTGATGCGAGAATTGCGAGTTCGTATCTTCAAATTGAGGTTGTTGTTGCTGCTGAGGGTCTAAGAGAGGCCTCTGCCCTCCATCCCCGTCCTCCAAGACAACCTCTGGTGGTATATAAACTGGAATTGTATGAACGGTGTTCATAGCACGATTAAGCGGACTAGTCGGCGACATGTCTTGGGGTTCACTTTGAGGGCGCGTTTCCGGCGAGAACAGGTCTCCATTCATGAACTGCTGTGAGGCTGACCTTGCCCTCGTAGTAGCATCAAGAGACAATGCTGGTTGTAGAGGTGAACTCTCTTCATGAGCAGTAAAGGTAGTGGAGAAGGATGTAACTGACGCCGTCCGTGCACGCATCTCAGGCGAAATAGCTTGAAAACCGAAGTTGCTTGATTGCATGGTCTCGTCTTTGGTTTCAGGCACGGCAGATAAGGTCCCTGCCAAAGATGGCCGGACAATGGATAGTGGCGCTACAGAAGCAGGTGAGAGCGAGCGAGGCGAAGGAAAGCTCCCAGAGAAGGAGGAAGCAGGGGTAGTTGGAGCTGTGGACTGAGGTGAAGGGATAGTGATGGGATCACTTGTGTTAATTACCAACCCGCTTTCCGGTGCAGGACCGATTATGACATCAAGGATGCAGTCTTCATAGAACTCGATGCGATATGGCTTGATCCTATTTTCAAATGCAATCAGTCAGCCAGCCAGTAAAAAATGTTCATTATTTTGATTGTATTAAAAATTATGCCACTGCTTTTTGTTCTCATGCACACAGCATGGACAATGCAAACTACATTTTGTCGCATGTCTTTGTTATACCTAACATCATTCTCATCAGTCATAAATGGCACACTAACACCTTCGTACTCTAGACGTCTGGCGTTTTCAAAGACATCTTGGACGTCTTGTAAAAGAACAAAGATTTGGCCGTTTCTTTGTTTTGCAGGGACCTTTTTGATGACACTATCGAGGCGAATCTGCTGAACATGTAATTTGGGTGGGGGCATTTAGAATAAGGAACCTAATTTTTTTTATGAAGGATAGACAAGAGGTGGATCACTTGCAAAAGGAAGGGTAAATTGAAGCGGCGGGCTCGTGACAGCGACGGTCCAGAGTTGCCAAGGTATTGGAGCAGGTGCAACGTTGAAGAATTATCAAGAGGAAACAGTTGTAGAGAGAGTAAATGATAAAGAGAGAGGGCAAAAAAAGAAGACAGTTCTGGATTAAGAGAAAGAAAAGTGTTATTTGGCATCTGCGACCATGTGTAGTTTGTGTGTGAATGTTTACTTAGGAGGTTTTGTTTTTGTTTTTGTTTTGCCATCTTTTTGACCAATGGTTTGTTGTTGATAATTAAAAGCCGATGGAAGCAAACTAAAGACAAGGACAGTAACACTGGGCGCCTTCAGGCCACATTGGACACAAAGATCGGTTTTTCTGTCATCGCCACACGGTGACACAAATATTCAACGAAAGTCTCGTGCCTGTCCAACAGAGAAGCGACAATTAACTTGGACTCTGTTGTAAGAACCTGCGCTCAAATACTTCGTTTTGATGAAGATTGTGGGTGTAGTCGAATCTACCCTTGCAGCATCCAAATGAATTCCTAGAAATAAATCCCTTCTATGCATGATAATGTTGTCACAGCACTTTATTTTGACCTCTATGGATGGCAATTGATCACATCCAAACAGTCGAAATAACACGATTTCGGTCACCAACCTTATTTCGCGACCGCTTCTCAGTATCACATGCGGCGACGTCTTGCATTGATGTTTCCAGATGTAGTCAGCAAAACACTTGTGAAACCTCCCTGGCATTTCTGACCACAGTCTTCCTTCAATATTTAATCCCAAACAACTACACGGAATTCTTCCATATTAGCGGAGACCTGCGAATCTTGAGACTTTGGATGTAAGCGAGCTCAAAATTTTAGTTAGATATTATATTTCTGTAGCTGCATCAGGCTATTCATTTTGAGGTGCTTCAACGCGACATCTAACATTTGTCTCCAATAAGATCAAGTTCACATTGAGCAGAAATAGCCAGTTTTTTCATATTTCCTACAATTCCAGAGCCTCAAAGTGTGCACCAACAGAATTGTTGTTTCATGACAGTTCGATATTTCATTGGATAACATCCCGTAAGGAAATATACAGGGTATCTCGCTGATAACATGCAGGATATTGATAAATCGACAAATATCTTGATGAACTATGATCCACAAGGATATAAAATAAGATGCGAATATACAATTTATACAACTGGTCCAAAAAATAAAGTGCTTTGCTCCACAAAGTAGTAGATTAAGACTTTTTTATTGTCGAAGCTCAAAAAATGAAGCTTTCATCCAAAGAACGAAGACTGGGTAGTGCAACAGAGCAACTAAAATATCCGTTGGGCGTTTGTTTGATTAATCCCAGTCATGACTTCACAAAGTCATAGCAAAAAGAGCTTAAAATCATTTAATCAATCTCTCACCATTGACAAAGGAAAAAGAAAATAAATAGTTGACTTCCCTATTTCTTTACTCTTTTTCAACTCGCACGTACAGTCAACCTCAGTAGCATTCCCCCACAAGGGGTTTACCTTTTGATACCTGTATCCGAGCTCTTGAAAGTATTGCAAGTCTTTAGCAGTCATTTCTTTCTCGACACTTGAAGAGAAACCATGACTAAAAAAGCCAGCAAACTCAAACAGTCAAGGTCTCCTTCATTTCCTGAAAACTCCGTAGAGGACTTGAATCCTATCTCTGAGCCACGATCTGACCAGCAACAGTTTGGAGACAATAGAGGGGCATATGCTGACCTTTTTTCTGACATTAACACTCAAAATCTGAACCCATATGAAACCACCGTTTATAAGCGCTTGCGCAACCACAAGAAGCGGTTGGTAAGCTTGGCTTCCTCTAGCTTAAAATCATATATCATATGTTGTCCATGCTTTGGGTTCGGTCGAATGATTACTACACAAAATAGTATGGTAGAGTCTGTTCTAATAGCCGTATTGTGTTGTTCATATTTAGACTCGAATTGAGGCAAATATGGAACGTATGAGCAGTGATCCATCAAAAAAAGATACCATGCAAATGGAGCAGCTCGTAGCCATTGAGAGGAAGCAAGAGCATATCGCAGTAATGATGGAGCTGAGGAACTTGTTGAAGTCCATGAAAGAGCAGCGTGTGAAAGTAAGTCATATACTCGAGTAGATCAAGGATAGACTCATTAGGTTTGCATGCTAAACTAACTCACCCTTTTGTTATCAGAGCACAGCTGCGTGTCCAATCCAAGGACACATTCCAGAAGAACTAAAAAAGGATACAGCTGTTAAACTCATGGACAATCCTACTTTAAACCAGTGTATTTTGCTGATTCGCATTTTTTCTGCGTCGAGTCGACTTAAAAAGGTTGACGCCAAAACATCTCTGGTTCTGGATAACTTATGTATACACCTTGCTATTATCGCTAAAGAGGCCAGTCAGAGTGATAGCCAAGGGGCGCAGAGAATGCTGCAAGACATCATTTATAAGCTGGGAAATGGTAGTGAAGATCCTGTGGACTGGGATAATTCAATCACATGTACGTAGCATTGACTCACCTTCCAAACATGATATATCACTACAATTTCTATACTCACTTTCATTTACCTTCCAAGATTTGGATGTTATCAAAGAGGTCGATCGTATGAGTGTGGAAAAAGATGAAAGACTCAGTTCAGAGACAAAGGTTCAGTTACCAACAAAGGGGCTATCACCAGATATTGAGAGTGCTGGTCAAGGTCTTTCATCGGCCCAAGTCTTTGATTGGAGCCCCGACAATGATGTTGCTGCAATTTCACTTGTCAAGGGTGATGAAGTGCCTTACACGAGTCTTCAAAGCTCAATACAAGGTATTGTGAAAGAAATCTCTGAGATACCAGTCTTATTATCCCAGCACACCAAGTTCCATGAGATCTGTACAAGGTCTGGCGCCACTGACGATGGCAACTTGAGTGGCATCACATGCCTTGGCTGAAGTGAAGCGTGCTTATCCAGAATCAAAGCCCCAGCATGAGTGATTAGACATGACTTTGATATTCAACCTGCGAACTTTACGCTGCTGACCCTGATATCTCTTTTTTTTATTGTTTTTTCCCTCCCATCTCTCCACATATGTTTGTAGAGACCCATTCAATAACAATGTCGCCTTTGGCGTATGATACAGTAGGTTTAATTCCTGATATGGGAATACGCGTTTCTATTCAAGCAGAACCTGCAGTTACCGTTCAACATTTAGCATACAGTTTGTACAATATGAGCGACACTCAACATCTCGAACCTGTATCCCAACTGGACTCGTATCAACAGGAAATAATCCTTAAGGTGCAAACACCACAGCCGTTTTCTATCGTTCCTGACACGCGAATTTGTAACTCTCCACTTATGACTGAACAAGTGGATCTTCATACTGCTAATCGAAATGGCAACAACAATAGTGTTTTTGTACAGCACAAGTTAAGTGCTAGAGAGTTGGCTGACGAAGACTTTCAAAGCAAAAAACGTATCGATTACCCTATTCTTGGATTCAGACCAGAGGATCAGCGGATCACCCCAGCACTTCACAGTCTAAAGGGACAGAGTCCTAATCAATACATCTCTCAGGTTGACAACCATCAGGAAAAGGCTTTATATGAAGATAGATGCTCCAACTCCTCAGCTATTCCATCTAGCGGCCAAAGTAGCCAGTCATCAGCACAGGCGACGCAGCAATACCAGTTGTACCAGATACAGGGCCACTCACAACATGGTCGCAATCGAGGAGCTGAGGTTGTTTCAGAGCATATTGAATTGAGTCATGAGCACATCTTACTTTCCAACCCTCAGCAGCCCTCGTTTCCAATGATCGTCAATGCCTCTCCCATGCTGCATTCTGGCCAATATCAACATGGACATCTGTCTCCAACTGCCACTCATATTCATGCACAGATACGAACTTCACCGCAAGCGCTACCCTCACAATCTCAGTCACTATCGCGTGTGCATGTTCAGCCATATTTACACCAACAATACTACCAATACGCGCACTATTACCACCCAGGTTACTCTATGGGTTAGTAGTAGGGGGATTTGTCCCTAATGAACCCGACTCTACGATCAATAGGGTTCGAGGTCAGCTGAGGCCATTGGAACCCATTCACGAACAAGATGAATATATGCACTTCATCGCGGCGCAAGAAGTGAGTAGTGGAGTTATGAGAAGTGAGAGCCGCTAAATGCAGATCAACTCCAGTAAAGGGGATTTCCAGCTCCTCTACAACCTCACCATGTACTTGAGGCAATCCATCTTGGCAAGTTATTAGCGAATAAAATTCTTCCTTGTCCAAATTTCTCCTTTTCCAGCCCAGGGATGGAAACTTATTTAATCGTTTCTCCAACATATCTGAATCTTCATGCATGAACCATCCCATCCAAAGACGTTCTCATCCATAACATTGGATCCTTACTCCAGTCTTGCCATTTGCTGAAACTTATTAGCGATATCGCACTCTTTAGATATATTTTGCAGCCCTTTTTCTATTATTGCAACTACAATTACTACACTGTTATTACAAAAAAAACACACAGTTTTGACATGGCTTCCACTCCATTGACTGGTATTCCTCCTACCCAACCCGGCTGTGGTGATGTCTCAATACACAATCCTACCCCACGCTGCTTCAACAATGAGAATGGCGCTTCTTACAATGAATTGGGTTGTTTTCTCCAAATGACTGGTCTCTTGTGTGCACCACTTGCTACTACTCGCGGGTTCCTTTTTACCGATGACCCTTTCTCTCACCATTTGGTCCCGTTAGTCCCACAATTGTCGACTGTCACCAATAGAAGCGCCACCAATCCGCCCTCAAATCTTGTTGGAATTGATAACCAGCCAGTCAAGTATCAGGGCCCTGCTAGACTTGGCCAATCTTGTGTAGGCATCCCACTGCCTTCAACAACAGACCCATTGTTTCGGACTTTGGCCAATATTGCTAACCAAAGACTCAATGAGACTGTTGGTAGCTCACCAGGCGTAGGAGCAGGGCTTGATGTCTTCAATCTTCGGGGCGATTGCCAGCGAGGATCTTACTGTGATTTGGCTACTCCGGGTAGTGGTGTTGGCACTTGCAAGGAGCAGCTGCCTAACTATCATGCTTGTTCCTCTTACATGCAGTGTATTTCCTTACGCTGTGACGAATCTCTGGCGCCAACAGAGTTATTAAGTAGAAGAAAGGCGAGAAGTACTGGTTCTTTTTTGAATCTGTATCAGTCTCGGATTCATATTATGGAGAAGCGAGCCAAACCGACTATATGTTTACCTTCTAAAATTACCGATGATAACGGCCTTAACGAGCTTGGAGTGGGATCAGGGACTAGAGGAGATGACCAGACTAATGGAGACGATAGTGAGAGTGCTGAAGCGGATGACCCGAAATTTGCACCCTGGATGGGGGCTGTTATAGCTATGGCCATTATTCTAGGGGCGGCAGTCATTTTTGGCCTAGTACGGCGACGTAAGACGTTGAGGGAAAGGAACGAGAAGAGGATAAAAGCTACAGATCAAGAGATTAATATGAGAGTCGTATCAAGTGCTTCCACATATCAAACTATACGACCAGGCACGGGTTCACATCTAGCGACAGATACTTCGGATGTCTCAACTGATCTGGAAACCTTCAGTAAGGATACTAAGAACAATAAGGACCACCACCACCACATGTAAAAAACATAGCATTCATTACCCTTATCTATCAGCGTCTCTCGTGTCATTCTCCCTCCCCTCGACTATAGGATGTAATTAATTGAAGCGGTGAAGCCTCCCATCACCACCTATAGGACTTCACTTGGTAGTGGTTCAGCATTAGCTACAAACGGACATAATTCTTTGCATTGCTGCCATATATTACATTTAACTCTCAAGACAAATCTCCAAGCATGGGTTCTTGTCCTTCTCCTCATCTGCTTCATAGCATGCGTCATAGATTGATATGTCATTTTTCTCGTCGATCTCACGTACCTACCTCATCTATTTTATCTATCTCACCTATTTCACCTATTTCACCTATTTCACCTATTGCACCGAGACAGGCGTTTTAATAGCTTAATATCTGACTTCTGCATCGCCTGAATAATCAAATTAGTTCTTGACAACCATAAATTAAGATACAGGATCTACATATTTGTAATCTTACTCATAATAAAACAGGAAAGAATCAACAAATATGTCTCAGATTTTATTAAATTATTTAAACACTGCACTTCGATAATATTGTAGTTCTTTGATTGACTCTTTGATATCATCCAATGCCCTATGCGCCATCTTCTTTGGTGGTACGTGTTTGAATTCCTCTGGGTACCACCTTCGAGCTAGCTCCTTGACAGTTGAAACATCCACGATTCTATAATGGAGGTGGTCAATAATAGGCTTCATTTCACGTTCCAAGAACTCTTTGTCAGCGTGGACGCTATTCCCGGCAAGGATGCCATGGCGGGATTTCGGGATATACTTTTTGATAAATTCAAGCACTTGAGCACAGGCATCTTCCGTTGTCACTTTGGAAGCGAGCACAGCAGCGGTGAGGCCAGACTTTATATAAAATTGGGCACAGAGGGTTAATGGATGAGCTTGGTTGGTGACAATCCTGGGAATATCATACTTGTTGGCACACATTTCACTTACTGCGCCATGATGCTCGGTACACCATTCATTCATCTTATCCATGGTATCTTTCGGTTGATGGATGATTAAGTTAGGCCCCTAACATATCGTGTAGATGAGAGGGATCAAAGGCAATTTTTCAGTCTAGTTAACAGGACGCCAGTAAACGAAGCAACGTCTTTTTTGTATTATAATATGGACGAAATAGTACCTCAGCGACGATATTTAGTTCATCATCTGTTATGATGACTGCAATCTCAATCAACTTGTCAGTAGCTGCCAGGCCGGTCATCTCACAATCGATCCATACTAATGATGGTGCCATATTACTATTCTAAGTAGGAAATAAAGCAAATAGGCAGTCTGTGAAGTACCAGTTAAGTATGGTGTCATACGAATCTCTAGAGCATCATCGCTTTTGTTCTAGTATAGATTCATCAACTATTGTCTATTTGTATTGATCATTGCCTTAGATCGTTTGACTCTCAATTCATTTACGAAGAGCTTACCCCGTGTATTGAAGGCGTATATTGTTTCGCTTCTCAACCACAATACAAGTCACCAAAAGCAATAGTGGCTGAGAGAATATTCCTGAATTGTAACAGCGACCTTTGCCTCATTCCTGCTATCACTTACCTTTATCGATGACCGAGAATTCATTGCGAACACATCCTGTGCACCTGAGCACTTCAGTCACTGCATTAGCATACCATAATAATGATGTTTTATTAACAGGACAAGGCCCATACCTCAAAGCGATACAAATTTCATCCTCAGAGACATTATGCTGCATACATCTCGGAGGAGATTGGAAGGTCCACAGGATTGTGCTAGGTAACAGGCAATTTAGAATCCTGCTGTTTCATTATTCGGACATTATTACCAAAAAGACATTGCTAGAATCAAAAGGGACGCCTATTCATTTTCACTCCCTGCTGATTTTTTTTTTTTTTTTGAAAGCTAATGTCCAAAGAATAAGCGAAACCCAGGAAGCGCGCCTGTTTTTGGTTTTCGGCGCAAAGAGCCTCAAAATACTCCGCTTTACATTATCTCGACCAACAGCGAAGGATGCTCGCCTTCGTGCATACTTTCAGCATCTGTGGAATATCCCACATATGAAGGACTGGATTCTGGATGCTCAGTGGTTGTGGTCAAAATTTGATCTCTCAGAAGAATCTCCAACAATACGACCAAGCTCGTGGCAGACCATCACGAAGTCACCTATAGCTCTTGCAGTTGCCTTTGCACATAATTTTGTGGAGATTTATGATTTGCCTGATGATCCATTTACGGTTCCGCATAATAACAATCAGAATCAATCGTCACTATGCCAGGCTGACAATCTTAAAGATTTTCGCCTTGCATACTCGGTTCAATCAGAGGAGCATTGTACATTATTTTGCGGTAGATTTCATAACAACACATTAGACGACCTTTGGTTTGCCAGCGGTACGGTGTTTTGTCATGCTTTATTATGGAAAGTGCATCATTGTGGCGACATTGAGGCCCCGGTGGAAATGAAATTGGTCGGACATGAAGGGATCCTATTTGGTATCCGATGGAGCAATGATGGCAAGGCTGTCTGCACCGTGAGCGATGATCGAACTATCCGTGTATGGGACATTTCACATCCTACTATGTAAGATTTAGGCAATGGGATAAATCCTCGCACTTGTTAAACGTGCGACTTTTGATGACTTGTGTTGCTGATCTATTTATTGTATTTTATTCTTTTCTACTTGGCTATGCCAGCATACATTCAACCCATTATGGTCATACAGCTCGTGTTTGGGATTGTCAGATTGTAGGTCAATACATGATTTCAATCTCAGAAGATGCATCATGTCGAATCTGGAGAAACCCATTGTTGACAAACTTGAGTAGTGTAGATGATATGTCGGATTGTTTGGCTTGCTGGGAAGGACATGAAGGCAAGAATGCGTGGAGTGTTACAGTCTCTGACGATGGCGTTGTTGCCACTGGTGGAGGAGATGGAGGTATTCATCTCTGGAGGCTAGATAGTATCGTTGCTGGCTCAGCAGGTATGTTCATATCTTTGTAATATGAGATTTAATACTCACTTTTTTTTATTTTATTTTTTTATTTATTCATTTATTCATTTATTTTTATTTTTATTTTTATTTTTATTTTTTTTTCGTGTGTTCCAACTTTATAGATGCTGAGCAGAATACTAGAGACATTGATCTTCCAGAGGTCACAACTTATTTACCTGAAGCTACACCGAATGAGAAGGAGTTCGTACGCGATTATGCCATCATTTCGCCCGTCGAGTCCATCTACGCCACCAATACAGGATACATTCTGGTTCGTAACGACGAGTCCGGTGCTTGGAATACGATTTACAATTCATCTCTTCTCAAAAATTATGTTAGTTTGGAGTCATCACATTGCGGACGGATTGCCGTGGCAGGATGCCTATCAGGAAAGATGATAATTATCAGTCTCCGAAATGAATTTGAAGCGCTGATAGCAGACACCTTAAATGGCATCAAGATTCAATTTATCTTTGTGCTTTCCGGAACAAGTCTCAATGACTTCAGGATTGTTGTCTTTAGGGCCAATTGTACCGTGGGCGTTTTCCGCGTAGAGATATTGAAAGATGGTTCAACAGCCATATGCTCGTATATATGCGATCTTAAGTTGCCAAAAACAAACAAAGCGATCCATGCAGCGTATTATTCTCCAGTATATAACCTTGTGTTACTGGGGTCAAGGGATGGCGCTGTCATAGTCTATAGTTTAGATGGCGCTGAAAATGAGCCTGTAGAATCAAAGTTATTGGATAATATTGTATTATTGGAAAGATGCCATGGAAATGATTCAGTGTCAAGTATTCTGATGATTACAGAGCCGGGCGAGGGATGCGAAGGCAGAGATCGTATTAATGTATATACGACAGGTCGTGATGGCAGTTGGGTCAAGTATCGATTCTTGGGATTGCCGGGTGGTGAAGTCATTGGGGCTAAATCTGCTAATGAGCGTGGGAAGATGATTGATGACGATGGTGGATCAGACAGTGAACTCGAGGACAATGGTATGATCAACACTGGTAACGGCCCTAATCTTCAGGCTACTACCGGAAGATCTTCAACCCCTGATGGTAATCAGAATAGTGATACTTCAAGAATTGTCCTGCAGAAAATCTTTAGATCAAAAATTACCAAAGGCTGGCTGGAGAATATTTTTATAATGGATGGAGAATTGCTTCTACTTGGCTTCTTTAATAAGAAACTGTTTGTCTACAACGAATCCAAGCATTTCGAGGTAAGATGAGGAAGGAAATATAAGAGTAGACTTTTATGGAAAATAAGAGTATGCAGTCATTAATTGGGGAATATCATAAAATTATTCATGGCAGATTTTTTCAATGCACAGTGGAGCAGCAAATCGCAGGCGATGGAGATTCCTAACTAATAACGCACGGTTAGAGCACACACGTCTCATGTTCTACAGTGGATACAAAATTCGTAGCTTTACAAGGAAGCTCACAGCTGGATCAGAGCTCTTCCAGAGTGCGAAGCCCCAGAACAACTTTCATGGACGTGAGGTACGCCATTTGCGGTTCCTGACTAATGCTCCCCCATTAACTGAAGGTGCTCCCGCACCCATTATTATTGCTTCTGGAGGAGAGGACTGCCGACTGCGGATGTTTCAATGTAAGTATGCGCGCCTATCTTGAGATATATGTCCCACTTAAGCTCTGGCTGCAATTAAAAGTTGAGATATTTTCATTGGCAAACTATGGTAGATATCCCATATAAAACTACAACGTCGTGTACTGCATTGAGACCTCTCTGTAACCTCAAGCCTCATTTGGGAGCTGCAATTCGATGCCTCGAATGGAGCCATACAGAGCAGTCTCACTCCTACTTATTGTTTACAGGAGGTGCAATTGAATCCATGCGTGCTTGGCAAGTTACTATGAGCATTCCCAACAGCTATCAGGTAGAGACAACCGAAGATTACACCGGTAAAAAAGTTCCAGAGCATACACCATTGTCTCTAGGATGTTTTGAGTTAGCGCAGTGTCCACATGTTAGTGAGAGCCTAGAAACCAGAATTATGGACCTTTCGGTTTTCCGTTTGAATCCCCATCCACGGATGCACTTTATTGTATCTGTGTATTCCGATGCTGCTATTCGTGTCTGGTTGTTTGATGAAGTAACCAATAGTTTCGTGCTGGCAATCGATGCTAGCTATCATGGCAAATGTATCCTACAGGTATCTCATATCATCGTCGGAGAAGGTGTTATGATTTTAACAGCCGCGACCGATGGTAAGATAGCGGCTTGGGATATAACTAAAGCTCTTTACGCTTTCTTGGAGAAATACGATGCAGATGAAAACAAAGTTGTGCGACCTCACAGTCCTTCATATGGCAAATGCAAAGTAAAGCTATACAAGGACTATATGCAAAAAGTAGAGCGTCCGATTGTAGAAGTTACAGTACACATGTCTGGCGTCAACAGCCTTTTCGCTCAGAACTTGAGTCTTCACTCTGGAAAGCAGGGACAAGAACAGGAGGAGATTTTGGTTGTTTCAGGAGGAGATGATAATGCACTAGCTGTGACATCCTTCAGGATGATGTGGAATCCAGCTATGCAAACTATCGAAGTACATTCAGTAGATAGGGTTGCTCGCAACGATTATGCGCATGGCTCGGCTATCCAAGGTAAGAATCGACATTAGGGTGGATCATTGCAACTCGTTTAATTAGTACTACAAAAGTGAATGACTCACATGCTGCGCCTTTATTCTTGTCGTTTATCTTATCGCGTTTTAGCTGTATCCTTGATCAATGCGTCAGAAATTGTCACGACGAGTCAGGATCAAATGATTACCCTGTGGCGCCTGGATCGACCAAAAATTGGGACTGTAATTGGCAATGGATCTGCCGCAGCGACGTTAGTGAAGCAAGAGACACAGTTTGTGCATGTTCCTGATCCATCAACTATGGATGTTCTTCTGCCGGGGGTCAATAGAGACAAGCACACCGTTGCTATTTCTGGAATCGGTGTCCAGATATTTGAAATTGGTGCTAAATAATTAATGAGATCCGTAGAGATAGAACACAAGTAAAACAATGTTGGCTGGAGTACGCCACCAACTTTTTATTTTTAATTGCCGCAGTACGAAAGATGTTTACACCCCTCAAGGAATCGAAACAAATGCTGCTTGTTCGGTTTTTTGTTTGTTTCGATTGTTCATTCTGATTCAGATCTCATTAAGAGACAACAACTTGCGCAACGATGCCACCAAAGAAGAGACCCGCTGAGGATGCGGGTGTTGAGGAACCTAAGAAACGCGCTGTCACCACTTCACCTTCGACTGCGGCAGTAAAGTCTGTTAATATCTCTACTCCAGGCGCCACTGCTTCAACAGGAGTCAAACCCTCTGCTACTGGAGCTAAGACTGCAGGGAACGCAGCCAGCGGTATTTCAAAGACAGGAACTATCCGCGGAACACCCAAGCCAGGTATTCGTAAAGTAGGTGCCGCTGCATTGGTGAATCGTGCAAAGCTTCCTACGGCTGCAGGTACAGGAGCCGTGAAGAAGGAGGTGCCACCACCAATCGTCACTAAAAATACTCTCATGTGGTTCAGAAACGATCTTCGTCTTCGTGATAACAAGGCGTTATACGCCGCAGCAGCAAGAGCTAAATTAGGAAGCAAGAAATCAGTGATTGGATTGTTTGTGATCTCGGAGAAGGAATGGGCAAGCCACGATGAAGCCCCAATCAAGATCGATTTCTGGATAAGGAACTTAGTGGTCTTGAAGAGATCCTTGGAAAAGTTGCACATCCCGTTGATTGTGAAGAAGGCAGCTACAGGATCGCAGGTGGTGGAGCTTATAGAATCCACTGTAAAGGGAATGGATGTGAGCCATGTTTTCTGGAATGTTGAATACATGGTCGATGAAATGAGACGGGACGCAGCGGTACTGAAAGCGTTGACAAAGAATCCCGGCATTTATGTTGAACAGCATGACGATCAAGGTGTTGTCCCACCCAAGGAAATGAAGAACAAGGTTTTTTTTTTTTTTTTTTCGTATTTAAGTTAGATCACTGTTATTGAAGAAGCTTGCTTGCAGTTGACTGATCTTGTAATTAATTTCTAGATCGGAGAAGGGCACACGTCATTCGAGTCTTTTCGTAGTACTTGGAACACTTTGGTAGAAACCGACCCTCATTATCTCCAACTGCTACCAGTTCCAGAGGCGAATCCAATAGAGGCAAAGCAGCTATATGCAGAATATTTTAACGCTTCGGTTCCCCCTTATCATCCGCATTCTTTGGATATGAGCGAAATAGAGCAACTTTACCCTGCAGGAGAGGATGCTGCTCATGAGAGACTTCGAGCGTTCATCGAAAACAAGATCATGCGATATCATCTTACCAAGGACTCTCTTACAGAAGAGGACGATACAAAATTGTCACCCTATCTGTCAAATGGAGTCCTGTCTACGCGTCAGTGTGTCGCTGCAGCTCGGGCTGCGAACAATAATAAAATCATCGTCGGAAATGAAGGTGTTAGAACTTGGATTAAGGAGATTATCTGGAGAGTAAGATGCAACCTAATCAGAGCTTTTTTTTTCAAATACAACAAATACAGCCTTTTTTCTTACTTTCATTTAATTTTGCGGAAAATGATAGGAGTTTTATCGACACGTCCTTGTCTTCTACCCTCGAGTATGCAAGAATCGAGCCTTCAAGCCTCCCACCGATAGTATCCGCTGGAGCAGTGATGATCGCAAGTTCCAAATTTGGTGTCAGGGCAAGACCGGATATCCTATTATTGATGCTGGGATGCGTCAACTGAATGCTACAGGATATATGCATAGTCGTATCCGCATGTTGGTAGCCTGCTTTTTGGTCAAGGATCTGCTGATTAGCTGGCAGAAAGGAGAAAAGTATTTCATGAGCCACCTTATTGATGGTGAATTTTCTTTTAACAATGGAAGCTGGCAATGGGTAAATAGCCCTGAAACATTGACCCCAGAATATTCAAGTCCTTATTGCTATTGCAATTTTGATATTCTAATCAATTCTGATTACTCAAATGTAGTGTGCCTCTACTGGAGCCGAATCTCAGCCGTATTTCCGAGTCTTTAACCCTGTGGTACAGTCCCAGAAGTTTGATCCTGTTGGTGATTATATTCGTCATTGGGTTCCAGAGTTAAAAGGCCTTTCTGACAAACAAGTTCACGATCCATATCATGCAATGTCCGCCAAGGAATTTGGAAAGCTAACGTAAGTTGAATTTGATTATTCACATCTTTTTTTTTTTTTTTTTTTTTTCCAGCTGTGATACAGCAGACACAAGTTTCTGACTTTTTCATGCTGTATGATTATTCTGCATTTTTAGTTATCCCAAACCCATTGTTGACCATTCAGAGGCCAGGAAGAAGTTTGTAGAAGAATACAAGCGTGTTTTGGTTCAAAAGTAGACTTTTTGTATGGTTATTTGTTGTTCGTTCACTCATTCTTTAAACTAAATGTATTGCCTGTAATATACTCACCAATCCTTTCATCCACTTTTGTTCAGTTTATCGTTTTGTGTCAATTTTTTTTTTTATTTTTTTATTTTTTATCTTTCTTTTACTGATTTCATTTGCAACTTATTTGTTTGAAGCATACATCCATGAACTTAATTAAAGTCTCGCCATAGTAACTACCTTTATCATTAGCTTGCAACACAATAGACTTGTCATTACTCGGCTGTTTACATTGGAAACAGATTTTTAAATGTAGTGTAGATATAAGGGAGGGGGATTTTTTCTCTTCGCGTGACACGCTCTGATAGTCATGACACGACAGTTTTATTTTGAATGCATTCATGTATGTGGCATGAAGGTTTTTTTACTCGCCAAACAGTCTCCTGACACGCTTCAACACACTATCCTTTTCAGGATCATAGGGGTGATCCTTAGAAGGGATTTCAAGGATGGTGGGGAAAGCCTGATCATGCTCATCGATTAAAGGGCGGATCTCTTCGGCAATCTATGTCCATCCAAAAGCATAGTGGTTAAAAGATATACTCTTTCAAGTTTTAGTGGATATAGCAAAAACAAAGCTTTTTTTTTTTTTTTTTTTTTTTTTTTTTCAGCTTCTCACATGTTGATTAATCAAAATAATGGCGATATCCTTGCGCTTTGTGAATTGCTGAAAGGCATCTTCGACCGCTGACAATGGCGTCTCTGTATATATAGCAAAAAATAGTTGTTAATCAAATCATCAAGAAAATGCGCCCTTTCCATTTTCCTTTAAGCTGTTAGCCAAGACTTACTAGGATCCACGACCAAAAAGTTCTTGTTTTGATGTGAATCAATGTGACCGATACCGGCAAGTAAAAGGCCAGTGATGGAGTCTTCGTCACCAATGGCGGCTATAAATGTGCGCTCCTATGTCAGGCAAAAATTAGAAAGGCAATCAGGGGAAGAGGGGAAAGATAGACTCGTTTAACTTGGCTTGTTGCTACAGACAATAGGGACGCGAGTATTACTGGTAATTGATATTGTATTACCGTTTGAGCCATGGTGACAATGTCGTGTCCTAGACCTACTCCAATTGTCAGCTTAATCTATACAGTCAAAATGAACAGGCTTCTCCAGCGAGCTAAAAGAAATGGAGAGAGCAATGGACGGAGGGTGAAGAGAAAAAAGTGAGGGAAAAGGTGAGAAAAGGAGGGAGGAAAGAGAACTACAACAGACATCATTACATGAACGCTGCATAAAGTTTGTCCTTTCTGTCATGACCAAATCACGAGACTGAAGGCTTTCTAGTTGCATATCTAATATCGTATTTCCTGGACTCAGAAATAGGAGGGCATTTCAGTAGGCCACCATCACCATGGTTAGGCACATTCGTCTATCCCCATCATTTGATGGCCAAATCAGCAGATTTTTTGAAAAAAAAATAGTGAAACAGAAGGCAGATCATCATGATGGGACACATCAAGGATAGAAGAGACATTTCAGTCTCCATGCAGACCGCCGCTGAGAGCGTTTTCTTTCTTTTTTATTTTTTATTTTACTCTTCTTAGTTCACATTGCATTCAATTACAAAAACAATCTTGCTAATGTCTGCGGGAAACTGACAGAACAGAAAAAAAAAAATATTTGGTGTTCATGTCCCGACTGTATTTTTGCAATCACTGTCTCTTTTTTGCACTTCTTACTTTCCCCCCTCCCTCCCTCTACTTTTCTCCTTTTTTATTTCTCTGGCCCTACAAACCCAACCTAATAGAAGAAATATTTTACTGGTGTACACCATGGACAGCCAGATGGAGCAAGGTATAATGCTATACCCTTATTCACATCCATCTATAAAAAAAAAATAAATAAATTAAAATAAAAAAGAAAAACTTTCATCTCTGCCATGTGCAACGGACAGACAGACAAACTACTCAATTGTCTATTACCATTCTTTGACATTGACGCATTTTGGTTATTTTTATTATTATTATTTTTTTTTTAAAAACTGATCTGCATGTCACTTGTATTTAGAGGTAAGGAAAAATATAATTAAAAAGCGCGTCTTTTTATTTTTATATTACTTTTTCATACATTCATTTAAGCATATTATAATATATACATTTCTTTCTTTACTTTTACCACATCCATTTGAACAAGATAAGAGTATTACTTCATTCAAGAGAAAAAAAAAGAGGAGTGAAAAGAAAAAAAATCACCAAGAATTGAATGAACAATGGTTTTATTTATTGCACCCTCTCTATGAAAGAATATTTGACTTGCAGAGACTTTTGTTCTAATGAACGCACTCAAGTGGGAATGCTATTACACTCTATTTATCAACTACTATTCTTTTTTTATTTGTTTTTCTTCTAAATAGCTTTACTTTTTGATCGCTCGCTTTCTGTCTAATGGCCCATGCCAAAACTCGGCAGAGGCATTGCTTTCAGATATTTCCAATCATTCACACCTTTTGCCTGCACGATATGACTGGAAAGGCCATAAAAGACCATATACGAGAGAAGAGCTTGTAAGTACAACGGAGTCGCGTTGGGTTAAAAAAAATGGAGTATCCAAGGGAGAAAAATTGTGGCCCGAGCAAGAAAACATGGTTAATTAAGAATGCGCCTCATCGCCACGTTTTTTTCATATTTGACTTTACGTGCGATCATTGTTGGCTCTTTTTTTTTTTTTTTTTTTTTTTTTTTTTCAATCCAATATAAAAACATGACCATATTAGACTTCACTTTACCAAAATGTCGATTCAGACCACCTTCCTCGCCTTCTCTCCAAATTAATCCTACATGTTGATGCGCAAATACCACCACTCGTGCCTGGGATTCGATCGCTACTTGCCACTGGAGGAAGCTCTCTTCTGCGAGATAGAGCTGAAGCAGAGCAACTAAAGAAGAACCAAGATAGCGTTGGCGGACGTACTATACAGAAGGTAGCCTTCAATCGGAAGGGCACCCTTCGTGAGACTTTGACGTGTAAGGACATTTGATCGGTTGAGTACATTGGCCTTGGCAGCAATAGCTAAAACCTAATTTTCTCCTTTTTGTGGCTTTGTAATTCAACGTTTTTTTTTTTGATTGCCCCAATTCTACTACATCTTTAGTGGATTACCTACGGGCAAGAGAATTAAAAGGGCCTGCGCTGAGGGCACCAAAGGCACATCGTTTTGTTCCGTCATTATTTCAAGAGTTGGTAGTCATGAATGGTCATAGATTTCCGACATACTGTCTCCTCTTTGACAAAACCAATAATAGAGTTATCACAGGAAGCGATGATTATCTTATCAAAATTTGGAGTGCACAATCGGGATATCTGTTATTTACTCTCCGTGGACATTCTGCAGTTGTCACCTATATGGATCTTAGCACTGATAATACAATGCTCGCCACTGCATCCGATGATGGAATCATTCGTGTTTGGGATATTAAAAATTCGGCCCCTGTTGCTGTACTCCCAACAGGAACTAATGCTCGCAATCGTAAACCTATCACCACGGTCTCATTCTCCCCATCACCGATACCTCAGATCCGATATTTAATCGCCACCTCAGTCGACGGCTACACTTGGGTCTGGAAGTATGATCGAGATACGAAAAAATTCCAGACACCGCCCACAATGCTAGACTGCAAGACTTTCGGCGACTCAAAGCTTAAATGTTCGACCTGGAATTTCACAGGATCACAATTTGCAGTAGCTGGGAAAGATCTGTTCATCCGTGTGTTTTCGACTATCCAAGGTGGACCAGAGGCCATAAAGTCGGGAAAGAGACGCAAAAGCTACGACAAATCCAAGGCTCTTGGATCAGAAGCAGGGGTCGGAGAGAGTTCTATAGGCGCTAATACTAGTAACGGAACCAGCGCGTCATCATCAGCTAACCTTGCACAGCAACACTGGGGCAATCCGGTATTAATAGCGCAGTTGGAGGGGCATGCTGGAGTTGTTACAAGCTTGAGCTATAGTCGGCGCGGTAACAGGTTACTATCTGGCTCTGTAGATGGATTTGTAAGGATATGGAAGTATGATCAGCAAAGCAAAATGTGGACATCTGTAGTCAGTAAGTCTATTGCAAAAAAAAAAAAAAAAAAAAAAAAAAAAATTGTCGTATGCATGTTTAATCAGCTGTCCATATAGATATCAATGACAGCACTTTGACCAACAACATTCATTTATTTATCTGTTTGTGTAGTCGATGTCAGAGATGAACACACTCAAGCAGACGGGACTATTACAGAAGCGAGACATATGATGCCCTCACCCACTGCAGCTTCCACATTACCTAACCCCTTTTTGATTGAGACATCGACAACTGCTAACACCACCAATGAGGATGCGAACCATACAGACTCGGAGATTAATGGGCCCGCTACTGCTAGCCAGAACCCCGTAAACGACACTGTCACTGAAGGAGCACGACCTACACAATCTATGGGCGATGGTTCAGGAATCGTCCCAACGATGGCAATATGGTCGTTGAACGACTCTACTGTGATTCTGACGACATCTTTGGGAGAGATCAAAATCTTCGATTCGATCACAGGAAAATTGGTTCATACACTCAATGGACATGCAAGAGGCTCGTCAGTTTATGTTGTGGATGTGCATCCCAATGATGATCGGATTATAATGACAGCTGGATATGATGGACAAGTCATTCTGTGGGATATTGCAAAGGGTGTCAAGATTAACAGCTGGACGTATCCTGATCATGAATTCCTTGACGGCCGCTTCTCGTCAGACGGACTGATGTTCGCAGTAACAGACCAAGAGGGCAAATGTATCCTGTTTGGGGCTGGCAAAAACCCTGACGACTACAAAGATGCTAGATCATTCATTGAGCAAGCTTTCTGGAGTGACTATGCGCCTGTGCGGTATGATGCTGATCACAATGTGGTGGATGATGCGACTCAGATTGCGCCGCATCTTATGGAAAGAACGCCCATTCTGGACAATAACGGGCGGGACTATGCAAAACAAAAGGGTCCTCGGTATGGGTTGGATCTTCCAGTAGCAGTGCCACCAGGTGTGTTGGAGCAGGAGGAGGCTGACAAAAAGGATTTGCTTGAGAAAGAGCTTGAGAATTTAGCAGTACAAACACTCGCTGTGCTCCCTGCTACTGACAAGCGTAAACTATACAAGCGAAGGAGAGAGTTTATTTTAGAAGATGACGATGAGGATGATGACCCTATGACTGCTGAGGTCCCGATTGTTCCGCTTCCCAATGATTCGAGTGGGGAGGAGTATGCTGGTGGAGCCGCTTCGGCATCAGAATCATCATCTGATAGCGAAGGAGACGATAGTGACCTGGCTCCTGACGCTATTGCTGCAGAAGACTTTGTTGTTAATGATGATTATGAGGACGAGGACTACCATGCTGGCGGTCAGGGATCAAGGAAAAGGCGTGCCGTCGGTTCAGGAGGTTCATCCAGGAGACAACGGGGATCAGCAGATAGGAAACGAAGAACAAATCGAGCCAGGAAGAGATTACGTCTTAGAAGTGACGAAGATGAGGATGGTTTAGATGGAGAGGAGCTTGACTTTGATGAGGAGAGTGAAGACTTTGAAAGCTCCAGGATATCTATCAGAAGGGGAAAACGGGGCCAGAACATCAATGATGGCATGCCTTCAGGGAGCAAGAGCCAGCGAAGTGCTCGACCGAAATCTTTTGCAAACGATGACTATCCAAGCGATGAGGTTATTGAGGACTCGGACCGGGATGACGACGATGAAGGGGTTTTCTCTGGGAGCTCTGCTGGCAGATCTTTTTCTGGGATGCTCACCTCGGATACATCCATGCCCACATCACCCAAAAAGAAAAAGCAATGGCGAGGAAATGGACGCAAGAAAGGAAAGGCCGTAATCCGGGACGAACAAGCTGCAGAGTTGTATAAATGGCTACCTAGTGATTGGATCAAAGTGAATGAGCCTCGCAAGACCCCTTACCATCCACAGGTAATACTTTAGAACATTCGCTTTTTTCGACAAAGCAAAAAAAAAAAAAAAAAAAAAAAAAAATTAACTAGGAATGATTTTATTTCTTAACATTAGATCGGAGACTATGTCGCTTATCTTCGTCAGGGTCACAGTTTCTATTTGAAAGAGACACCTTTGCGCTCGAAACTTAATCTCAAAATCGTACCCTATATCAAAGATAGCTCAATTCCTTGGGTCATGTTTGGCCGTGTCTCTCGGATCACATACAATGTCGGCCCACCTACTTGGTGTACTGTAACATTAGAGGAGCAAATCCTTTCTTCTTCATGGGGATTTCCGCCCAATCCTCAATTCACAGCCTCGAGAAGGCGCTTTGAAGTTGAGTTTCATGATCTGGGCGATGTCCCTGATTTCATTGTATTGTACTCTGTCTTTCAGAATGGCATCAATGCTCACTATACAGTTGGCGAACAGATCTGGGCGTCATTTGATGGAAGCATATATGCGGGGACCATTTCGGACAAGGTTGTGGATGATCCAAGTCTACCGGATTCATTGTGGATGGCATTTGAAGTCTCTTGGTATGGAGGAATTATTATGGTTTTTACCACCAACTGTGTATCACATGTCTATCTGATATCTAATAAGTTTCTATCTCGCAATGGTAGGCCTGCGAATGAAGATGTTACGAATCTATCACCATGGGAGATGCAACGTGATGAAAACGAGGACGAAGCCAGAGTTCGAGAAACTATTCCACCTGAAGGTAAACAGAAAGACCTTACAGTCATTTGTGGCCTGAGTGCTGTTCTCTATGGTACATCTGTTTATTAACATAGACACTCGCTTGTTTCACTATACCAGAATACCAACGTATTCAAGAGGTTGTTTCTCATTTCATTCAAATGGAGGATTTTCAAATCTTCAGATCCTCCGTAGACTTTGAAGCTTACCCAGATTACTGCAAGACGGTAGCATATCCAATCTGCCTGGAAGCAATTCAGGAGCGCTTGACTAGTGGATTCTATCGGCGAGCAAGAGCAGTACAGTTTGATATCGAGCTACTTGAAAAGAATGCGCTGACATATAACGATCCGAAGAGTGGCATCGCCATGTACGCGAAACAATTGTCACGAATTTTCAAAGCGTCCCTCGCAAGTAAGTCTCTCATACGTGTATTGACAGGGATGTGTGCTCATGGTGAAACGTTAATAAGAGAGCTATTCACATCGCATCGTTTGTTACAGATCCCTTTAAGCCGTTGCCTAGCCATATACATGTCAAGAGCACAAAAAAAGACGAGGACGATGAATTTGATGGCTCTGGAAGTGAAAACGAACAAGTCGAGATTGAAACCGAACCAGAGTTGGATCTTGAGGAGGAGGAGGTAGAAGAGGTGGATGATGATGCCTTCTTAGAGTAAGTTAAAGCTTTTATTTATATGTGGACTTTGTTATTATGTTTTTACATAAGCTTAATGCTATATTTTTATTTGGTAGTGATGAGGACGAGTTCTCAGATGAAGAAAAGCCTAGATCCAGGTCTAGACCATCGAACCGTCGCTCTACAGGACGCGTTTCTCGTTCTTCTCGAAAATTAGTGTCATCAGCAGCAGCTGCAGTAGCGGGCTTTTCGATGTCTAATGAGTCACGGAGAAGGAACGGCAATGGAAAGACTAACGGCAATAGCAGCATAAATGGATCCCGACGAGGACGTGGTCGAAGTACGAGGCGCAAAAAACGAAATAACGACGATGATGATGAAAGTGATGATGAGTACAATAATGAAGATGATGAGGTGGATGAAGAATGGGGGGACAGAAGGAACATAAGTAGAAGTCGTCGTAATGGACGCCGCAGCGCTGCAGCGGAGCCAGGAGAGGACGCAGATTATATGCAGAAGGATGATGATCTAGTAGAGCACGGATATTATGATGAAGGGAATGAAGACATGGATGACTTCGAGCAAAGTAATTCGAATTCGTATGCTTCGCATACACGGTCCAAACGGAAGAAGACCACGATCATCTCCAGTGACGATGATTATGTACAGTAGTTTTTTTTTCTTTTCCTTTTTTTTTTAGACAAGTAAACTAATGCTCTATCAAATCTCAGTCTTTTAAATGTCTGAGGGAATTACGTTAAAAAAATGATAGACCTCATCTTGGTCCATGAGTGCAACTTTAGTATTGCAGATCTCGCATGCGACAGGATGATAGGCCATATTCTCATCATCATCTGCACTTGTTTTAAAAGCTTTAGTTGGATCAACGTGAGGTGCTCCGTCCAATGGTGGTTTGGACAATGCTATTGTTTGTAAAGAATTTGTTGAGGTTGATGAAGACGAGGAGGATGGCTTTGTAGCCTTTGGTTTAGAAGGTTGTTTTTTCTTGGCGGCTATTTCCTTGGGAAACCGAAGAATTTCGTTTTCGATGACCCGGCAGTGTTCAACAAACATGGCTCTAAACTGATGGGGATATAGCGCATGTCTATCAAGATGGTTACAGTTGAACAAAAAAAGTCAATTCCACTTTTAAATATCAACAATTTCTCTTGCTTGAAAAAGACGTACTGTTGACAATCGAAACATAATTGAGTCAAACACATAGGACAGGAGAGGATGGCATCTGTCCAAATGTCTTCTGGGTTGCAACCTGGAAGCCGGTTAGCTGAGCATAAAAAAAAAGAAATGATGAGTTTTTTTTATCAGAGTATTCCATGCAGGTGCTCTTTATTATTATTTTCATACCTGCGATCTTTTTAAACAACCAATTTTGATCCTTGTCATCCTGATCTGGATTATACAAGAGATCGATATCCGAGATGATACGATGCTTCTGGAGCTTACTTTTTTTCGCATCCTCGTTTCTGGGTATCGTCCTCGAGGATGATGGGGATGACATCAAGGAGCTTTTTTCAAACTTTTTGGTCATGTCTTTGATGTTTTTGGCATGTGCATTCCGTCCATTGGTGTCACTACTAGCGTCTCTGGAATTCAGGATGCTTGTCCGAATATCATAGTTTTTCTCGCCTTGATCCTCCTCCTCCTCATCATCATAATCATCTTTGCCGTCTTTTTCGTCTTCATGATCTTCGTCAGAGTCGAAATATATTGGATCATAGTATTCTGGGCCTTGGTCGTTGTCACTTCCTTTAGCAATCAGAGATTCCGGAATATTCAAGGAATCTGAATCTGAATCTGCATCTGAATCCAAGTCCGAATTCAAGTGAGTAGTCGTTTGTTTTAAGCTCTTATTGCCGTTATTGTTATCACTACTACGAGTGCTGAACTGTACTTTTTTCCCCTTGATATCATTCATTGGTTTCAAGTGTCTTTATGTTGGAAATGATTTGTTTAATTGAAATGAAATGAAACGAAATGGAACGAAATGAAATGAGATGAAACGAAATGAGATCAATGTCCAAATACATGAACATAGTTCTCAAAAGCTTGTCTATACATATAACAATGTAAATAATATTTTTAAAAATTAATCTAAGCATGTCCACCTGTTGCAGAGGCAATGTGTTTTTGATCAGCCTTATCGCTATCCTCCCTCTCTCCTTGATTATGATGTTGTCGTTGTTGGTCTTGCTCAATCATCCTCATGAACTTTAGATGTTCAGCTTCAGGCATGGGATAACAGTGCTCCTCTGCGGGAAATGCTCCAGATTTGACATCTTGGCTATATTCCTTCAAAGCTCCTACAATCTCGTCAGCCAGATTCCTGTACGTTTTACAGAACCTTGGCACACGGCCATACAATCCCAGCATGTCTTGCTGCACCAGGACCTGACCTGAACATCCCGCACCAGCACCGATGCCGATTGTTGGGATCGACAAGATGTTGGTGATGTGTCGGGCCACAGGTTCGGGAACAGCCTCCAAGACAATGGCATAGCATCCAGCCTGTTGCAAGGCCAAAGCATCTTCAATCATGGCCTTGGCCTTGGCCACTGTCTTTCCTTGAACTTTATATCCTCCTAGGCTGGCCTGTCTCTGCGGAGTCAATCCAATGTGACCCAAGACCGGGACACCAACCTGAGTCAACCGTGTGATTGTGGGTGCCATCTCTTTTCCTCCTTCCAGTTTCACTGCTTCTGCTTTTCCCTCTTTAATGATCCGAACTGCATTTGCGATAGCCTGCTCGGGACTGGTCTCATATGTTCCAAATGGCATATCCGCTACTAAGAAGCTAGATCGAGTTCCACGAGCAACAGCTCTACAATGATGCAACATCTCATCAAGTGTGATCTCAGAAGTGGATGTATAGCCGAGCGCGACCATTGCGAGTGAATCACCCACAAGTGTCATATCGATTCCAGCCTTGTCCACTAGTGTACCTGTAGGAAAGTCATGTGCAGTCATAACTGTGATAGGTTCTCCACGTTTGTAGAGTTTACGCAGTGTTGCAAGCGTGACCTTGGGTCTGACTAAAGAGGAAAAAAAAAAAGACCAAGACTAATTATTAGTCCGAAGAATTAAACCAAAGATGGTAAAGCCAGATTACAATGATTTATTAAAATGGAATGGGATCGGCATTTAATAATTTTTTCATGGATTATCAATCCTCCTTTTTTAATACTTTTGTCATATGTGTATCCAAAAAATCGTTGTATCTTTTCTTACCAAGATGAAGAGAATGATTTAAATCGGCTGGCCTTGAGCTGTAGTTTCTCCGACTAGTTCTGTTATAGTGATTGTAGGTTACTGGGCTTTGACAATGGAATGTTGTGTGATGCTTGTGCGCATGTTGAGAAATGGCTCTCACAAAAAGGGAAGAAGCACCAGGGGTAACAAATCGAGACATTGTTGCGATTGAGCTATTGCTGTTTGAAAGACAAACAGAAGCAAATCCTTTCTTGATTTGAGCTGAAGCTATCCTTGTTGGTGTCGCCATGTTCAATATCTCTGATGATTGTGGATAAGGTAGCAAAGTAGTTTGTTTGTTTGTTTTCTTGTTTTCTTGCTTTTTTTTTTTTTTTTTTCTTTTTTTTGCTTTTTTTCTGTTGCCTAACAAAGAGTTGTATGGATAAAGAAAGAGAAAATAATAAAAAATATATAAAGATGTATGAGGGAGATGGAGAAAGAATGAAGAGATTGAAATAAAAAGTAAATGGAGAGCGAGTGATTTTTTTTTTAAGCTTTGTGACTGTACACAAAAAATAATGATTGTCATGTTTATGGCTTGTCTTTTACCCCTGTCTCTTAATCACTCCAAACTCCAAATACCCGGTTTGACTAAAAAATTGGATCTGCAACTTTAAATATCCCCTGAAAGTGGTGATAGATGGGATATATGGCTGTTTCAAGCGTAACCTCTAATACAGCAGTTAATTGCAGATGGATTCGACAGCTAACATTTTACAGTTCTTTAGAATAATAGGCCCAATGGAATATTGAAGAATGGATACATTAAAAGGCACCATCCATATTCTGCCGAGGCGAGTGTATTTTCATTTTTTTTTTTAGTCGTTTCGGATCGACAGTAGTTCGCAGCCCCCATCCAAAGTACATGCATGATGAACAGTTTCAATGGGGCATGAATGAGGCATAAGGTAAAAAAGAAAAAGAGAGCGAGTGAGCATATGAGTGAGTGAAGCCGAAGAATATGTATCAATACAAATGTATTCATTAATTTCGATATTTCATAGATGATGAGGTATATTTATTCATATCCTTGTAGAAAGTTGATCTGAGCGAGAGCAGGCACGAGAGCATAGAGAAGTGTATGTACATTCCCAATGAAGCAATTCAAATTAAGAGAGATACTGTCGGATCTCTAGTTCCTGCAGGTTTACCTTTGAGATAGTGCCATAAGCTCACTGGATATACATTTGAAAGCCAATTTAAAAAGGTACAAATATATATATATATGAAGAATAAACTATATACTTCGGTCTCAACTAGGAGTACATTCAATACTTTGACAGAGTAGAGTAGAGTAGAAGGAGATCGGATGAATATTGGTGTATAATATGAAACGAAAGACCTTAGTGAGAATAAAAGAAAAGAAAAGGCGTGGGTCAGATAGACCTGGGTAGACTTCGCTATCAGGATCAAGAGCCCGGTGCCAGCATGTCTAAAGTGAGAAGACAAATGTATATGCGTATACCCCCTTCGTCCCTTTTTTTTTGTTGCAGAACCCGACTAGTGAGAGGAAGGAGGGACATTCTTTTAATTCTTGTGCAACTGTGCAACCCAATTGCAATTACAAATGACCCATCAGAATGTTGTTTGACCAGCCAGCATGGCAAAATTACTTTGTGAATTGGGATGGGAAAACGGCCACAAGCCAAGTCGTACAACACTATCCGTCTCTTCTTTTTTTGTTTATTGTTTTGTTCCTTTCTTCTCTTTTCTCTTCAAACCTTTTCTTCACACTTCTTGAGGGCCAAACATCCTCCCTCCCCTTCCCAGATTGAAAGATATCTGCTAGCATTCCTCTCCTCTCCTTACTCCACTCTACTCCATTTCACTCCACTCTACTCCACTCCACTCCACTCCACTCCACTCCACTCCACTCCACTTCATTCCACTTCATTCCACTCCACTCCACTTTATCTCTTCACTCTTCACTCTTCACTCAGTCTTCACTCATTCTCCCATCCTGTTTGTCTGTCATCTCTTTCATTTCATTCCTCATTTCAAATCACGCAACCATGTCTGGGTTTACAACCACAACACTGCCGCCTCCTCGGAAGACCACAACCGCTGCTGCTAAACCCACAAACACATCCATCACGATCCCCCATGCGACGCGCACAAAATCTGCAGCGCAGATTAACTCTCTTTCATCCACAACCACTAGTTCGATATCTCCACCCCCAACATCCCCTACCGATAGAACTGGAAGGATTCGTAGTAAAGAAGGTTTATCACCAGGTGCGATCGGAGGAATTGCGGGCGGGGCAGCCATGTTGCTCGTGGCACTTATCGCACTTGTGTTTTACAAGCGACGTAAAAGAGCCACCACATCCTCAAAAGGTCGCGATGGAAAAGGAAAGAGTAACACTGGTTCAAATTTGGGAATCTCAGGACCCCTTGCCTTGGCTGCCGAAGACAGCGAGAATGGCCAGGCCATGACGCTGTTTTTATCCCATAGAGCACAGCAACAGCAACAGCAGAAGAGACAACAAGAAGAGATGATGGAGCAGCATCAGGCTCAGTTTGAGCAACATCTGAAGCAACAGCGGGAACAGCAATATATTAAAGAAAAGGCGAGAGAAGATCCGAACGGGTCATCTTCACAAGGTGGACCAGGTTCAGGTAGCAGATCTCCTCTTCCACTAAATGGCGATAGTAATCGAAACAACCACAACAACAATAATGACGGGAATTTTAATATCAACAACAATAATTTCAACAAAACCAATTATAATGTATACAAATCCACTAACGGCTCGCATGAAAGCCGGTCACCACTTCAGAAGAATCACTCCAATGACCATATTGACAACACTAACGGCTGTGATAATAGGAGCAACGACAACAGCAGCAGAGGCCCAAGAAGCGGGCCAACACCATTACCATCACCACCACCAACTTCAGCGACAAATTTCCATGATATTCAACAGCAACCTTCAGATTCACAAGGATGCATGACATCAGTGCCAGAGTACTATCTTGGTAAAGAAGATGTTGATCCGAGACGTGATCTGCGAGGACTAGATGATCCTGAAACCTATATTCGAGGCAGAAACACGCAGGGACAGGCACCATCCAACATCACCCCTGCTCATCACCATCAGCAGCAACAGCCATTCTATTCAGAAGACCAATTCTATTCGGAGGATCAATTCTATGCAGCAGATAGCCCTAGATCATCCTATTCATCCGACGCCGGTAGCTGCTATTCGACACTCGAAGAAGCTCAGAGGGCACATCAGCGAAAAATGATGGGTCATAAGGAAAGCATTGGATCAGTCCAGGTGCTTGTCGACCGTACAAATAATGTTGCCTCAAGACATTATTCACCATACGAACCCAACTTGTACCAGCAGCAGCAGCAACCATTATCACCACTTCAACAGCAACGGCAACAATATCGACAAGATGAACACGCCTCCATGGCTATTTCAGATTCAACCATTTCTATGATACCATCTTTGCCATCTAGTTCAAGCCCAATGCCCCTTAGCCCCACCAGCAGTCCTAGCTCTAGTAGCAGAAATAGAGGCAACATTAACAGTAATAGCAGTGATCGTGGCGGCCGTAGTGGTCAGCCTCTTCCCATGATTAAGCCTTCATCCAAAATCCATCGTGGCGGCCCGGATTCGCCGCTCTCGCCATATGCCCAAAACACAATTAGCGAGGATTTTGGAGACAATGAATCTCGTGTTTCAAATACACATTGCCAAGGCCCATTTAGATACAATAATAGTCAAGGAAAGCAATATAATCCTTACTCGTCTAATAATGCTCTCTACGGTCCAGGCCCATATCCACATCAAAATGGAAATAGCGCAGGCTCATCGGGGCCAGGGTCAGGGTTCAGTGGCTCTCATAATAGATATCCACAGTACTCAATGCAACAGCATGGAGATAATGGATACGCTCCTCCTCCTGGAGGCTCTGGTGTCCGATATGAGTCCCGGTGACGGAACGAGTCGCTCTAATCAATAATATCTTCCTCATTAAAATAATGGATAGCTACTATGGGCAGTAGTCCTGGTCCAGGCTTTAGCGGATACCACCCTTATTCATAACTACAGTGGGATACGGGACATAACCAAGAAATGCACCTACCAGCATGTTAGATACAAAAATAGCATTACACCTTAATAATAATAAACCTAATCATAATCACAATCCATAATTTTATTCATTTTTTTTTTTTATTTTATTTTATCTTTCCTTTAGGTTGATGCTGGGGACGAAGATGGTAACAATGAAGGAGCCAGTGGTAATGATGAAGCTTTCATTTCATTTGTTAAGGAGGGGGAGGAAGCAACTGTGAAGGGAGCCAAGGCACGTCGTGCTGTCATAATACGCATCGCCAAATGAAGACAAGACATATCGATTGCTACAACTTCCCATGCAAACTCGATTCCGTACATCATATGGATGCCCTTGACTATCCGCTGAGCAATTGTCTGGTTAATCATGACAAATCGCTCGTCCACTGCGCAGGGCATCGTATCTTCATCCAAACTGAAACACCTCTGCACATAAGGGAGGAGTCTCTGACTGACCGAGTCTACAGATAAGTCCTTTGACTCATCAGCCTCAACTTCACCATTGCAAAAAAAAAAAAAATAAATAAAAAAAAATAAAAAAAAATTAGCTTTATGTGCGTAGCTTTTGAGACGTTTATGGTGACCGATAAAAAAAAAATAATTACAAAAAAAAAAAAGTAAAAGAGGCTTACGAGTGATCTCAAAAGGTGCTGTATAGGCCATGACATTGTAGCGTCCATGGTGGTGGTATCTGAACTCAAAGGTTCCAGGGAACCAGGGCAACTTGTCGCCCAAAAAGACAACTCGACCTCGGCAGATTTCTTGATTATTGACCCAGATGATTTCTTCTTCAATGACCTCTCCATCACCTTTACCTGTATGACCATCCGCACCCAGAACGTCTTCATCGAGATGGCTTTGCTCCGAAGAAGGTGCGCCTCTAGTGACAGCATTACGACTAATGAACAGATACCGTCCCTTGGAAGCCACATTGGTAGATTTGTAAGAAGTATTGCTCAAGACCTTGTAAATCCCAATCCAATCCTTTGAACCATGATTCAAAGGGGCCGTCCATTCGACTAAAACTTTTTCACCCAGTTCAAAGACTGGCATTGCTGAGTCATTTGTTGTCGTTGGTTCCGCAGCGTCTTTCTCGCATATGATTTTGATTGAGTACTGCGACACATCATACACCCCCATGTCATCCCAAGTACGCCTATGTTAACAAGTTGGAATCAACGATAAAAAGCGACATTAGCAATCTCTTTTTTTTTTCTTTTTTTTTTTTTTTTTTTTGACTTGGTCGCTTTAACAGAGGTCCGATCCTTCTCCTTACGCGACAAATAGTTTCTCTCTGGAATTTTCAAGGATTGCCTTCGAATTAGAGACCATCTCTTGGATTTTGGGTATTGTCCCTTCCACAAAGAACTCATGGGCTTTTTCAGACACCTCGCGTGTCTTTTGGAGGACCTCAGCTTCACCAAGCGTCTCGCCTAGTTTTTCACGAATCTTGTGCAGATCATCTTTAACTTTTTTGGACAGGACCGCTGCCGCTTTAACAGTTTTAACCACCCCTGCGTCTTTGCGGACTTTGTCGCCATAGATCCTACGCATATGTGGTGACTCCACAAAGTGTAGGAATAGGAAATTGGAGATTTGAGAGAACATTGCCAAAATAAAGATTGGCCATGAGCTGCAGATCAGTGTCATCCCCCAGAATGCCGCGTGGCCCATCACTTTTTCTGGGTTATTGACGAACCTACGACACATTCAATATGGGTAGTGCCAGGAAAAAGGAAGTGTTAATAATTAAATAAATGTAGATTAAATTATCAAGGAGAAGTCCAACTCAATTAGCTTTCCCTTTACCGGTAGATGCCAGTGTAAAAAAGGCCGTTTGACGATTCTTCCAAGAAAAAATCTCCATAGAACCATCCAAAATCACCTAGGACCTCAAAGACCGAAACAGATGTCCAGATATGTAACGCAATCAGTGCCAAGCCCAATACATGTCTCAGCAGCACAGTTCCATATGTCCAATCTTCTGGCAGTGAATACATTTTAAAGGCTGCTAAGAAGAATGTAGCATATGTCATCGAGTTCGAAAGGTTGAAAATGCTCTTCCAGCTCTGAAATGCATCCTGAACTGTACCTCCATGCTTGATGAAGTGTTTTGTGTAAAATTTGTCGGTGCTTTGACGATATAGCACAAACCCAAGGACATAAGAATGAAAAATTCGCCAGAGTAACGCCTGGAACACGATGAAAAATGTGATCACTCCAGGTCCCATGTTGGAAAACAATAGCGGAACAATGGTTGCATAGAGGATGATCAAGGAGACGAAGATGTCGGTCGCCCGGAAAGGGTCAAAATTCTTGAATACGATCAGATCTCGACGGAAGTAAGTACTGTACATGTCTTTAGAACCGCATGGGACCAATGACGATGCTTGACTAGTGCCTAAAATAAATAAGGTATTAGGTGAAGTAGTGATGGCTGTGGTAGGTTTAGCGGCTGCTACGTCAGCGTCGGGTGAGGGATTGTTCAGTGCCTGTTCACTCAACACGACGGTACGCTTTTTATGAACCAATGGGGGACTATATGTCTTATCGATGTCTATTTTTTTTTTTTAAAAAAAATTAGATTTACTCATTATTAATGGTTATGCTCAAAAAATATTAGAATACTCACAAGCTGCCAACAAAAGACAATGTTTTAAAGAATGGGTCCTTACGGGGATTTTCAACCAGAGTCAAGAACACGAACTGGGCCGCATGAGCAAAGAGAGAGACGAAAAGAACCATGTATGATGCAGTGATAAGTGACAAACCATAGTATCCTGCATAGCCAACTGAATACATTGGATGAGGGGCCATCTCGAACACGCCATCGAATGTTAATGACTGCTCGATCAAGAAGAAAAAGTCGCCCCAGTCTATATATATAAAGTATTCATTAGTTGGAATCAATGATGGCATTATCTTTTTGTGAATATAATCCAATCTTATGTTGCCATACACCATGCAAAGTCCTTCACGACTCGATGGGCATCCAGCTTGACCCAGATATTAAACAACAATAAGACCAATCCTCCAACCCAGCGTAGTAGATGGCTAATAAATCCTGACCCGACAGGGAATGTCAGCCAGGACAATCCAAAGCAGACATACGATGTAAAGTCGTTCATCAAAATCAGGTCGACCAGTTGACGAAATAGAAGCCATGTGTTATATTCGATAGGTACGGACTATGCACAAAATGAGTGTGAGTGATCATCATGTTCAATTTATTATAACCATTATCATTGTATCATTGCTTTATTATTTTAGGTGAACTTACATCGAAACGATAATCAGGGCCCATCTTGCAACTCAACTCTTGTTTGAGCCAGCTGTACCATGGGTTGTCGCGTCGTTTGTCAAAGATACCCTTTTCTCTTGCCCAAACGACTAAACCTCGATGATCACTCTGAAGTTTGAGCAAATAACCCAACCCAGCATTATAGCCTGATCTGAAAATGACAAACAGGAGTAAGAAAAACCATCGCCTGATAGCTGAGGGTAAGGTTATAAACAGTAAAACCTGGATCCCCATAACTGTTAGGGTGAGTACATCGAACAGTGATTTACGCTTCGAAATGTCGAATAGCTCCGAGACCATGTCTCTAGTCACGGGTACGCGAAAAACTTGATCATGGCATCAGAACAAAGGGCAAAAAAAAAAAAAAAAGTTAATAGGCTTGTCAACGCACTGTCTATGAGCTCCTGTGATGACATTATACCACACTCATATATATAAGCATTCATGTAGGTGTTACAGATATGCAGTATCTAAACTTCCACAATCCCATTACATCTACTTCTCTCTTGTTTTAGTTATTTATCATTCATCCATAACCCTTTTACCGATCTCAGAAGTATTATAGCAATGATAAAGTTGGTTATCGGTAAAAAAAAAAAAAAAAAAAAAAAAATCGAAGGAAAAAGGGGGAGAGAAAGACAAAGAAAGGAGAGAAAGCAGTACGTACTGGTGCCGTTGGGTGTCTTCCCATACGCAGTCTCCGCAGATTCTTTGACTAGGTTCTCCTTCTGTGTTGCTGTCAGTTTATGACCTTTTGGGAACTCAGTCAATTCATCGCTCAGGACTTGAGTACGAGTTCCATTCGCAGGACGAGGCGTTGACTCTTGATTTTGGTCTTCACTAGAAGTTAGTTCTTCATCTTCCTTGGGTATTGCTGGTTTACGAATACGAAGTTCTGAATCCATTTAGTTAGTGGAAATATCAATAGGTGCTTCGCTGAAACAGAGATGTTGAATTCCTGTATTATTGGTGTAGCGGAATGGATAAAGCGAGATCCAGTTGAATGGACCTTTTTTTTTTATCTTTTCACTTCACAGAGGGTGAATATGGGAAAGAGAGAATGAATATATTGTTGGGATGTTGGGAGCAAAAAAAATAAGAGAGAAGATTGTTTGTGATCTCTCCGTTGAGCATGGTTGTCCGTTAAGGGCAACAGCACCTGGGCGTGGGAGAGTAGGAAAGCTATAATCTCGAATATGTTAGTGGTCAGTTAGTTTGCTACAAGTTCGAGCTCATCATCTGATGATGAATTATAAAATCAGCTGCCAATCAATCCAACCATTATTTTTGTCTTGAATTTAAAATATGTTGTCCTACAGAATGTCCACGAGCAATTTTTTTTTTTTTTTATTTTTTTATTTATTTTCTCTATGGTATTTTACATGCAGTAGGGCATTTTTGCACCCTCACTCCGAAGACAGGATCCTTACCACTTGTGCAAGATCGCCTCCTTCTCGGTCTAAAATACCTTCCACCCGTGTATCAGTCCAACCCCAGGATCTCAACCAGGCTAACTTCTTGATTCGGATCTCTTTTTCTTGCACTTTAAGCCATCCCTCCTTCACTTGCTGCTCCACAACACGTCTCTGAGCCTCATCAATCTTTTTAACTCCCACAATAAATCCTCCACTGATCGGTCTGTGATCTGATACACGACACTCAGATCGCTTATAAAACAATTGTCGCACATGTCGTCCTCTCCATAAAATACGATCACACCAAGCGGGTGTTCGATGCTTCGATGACGTGTCGTATGTGTCCGTGCCTGGATCATATTTGTATGTCGGCGCAAACCTCAACTCACTCTCATTGAACGCTCGCAAAACAAATTGGGGATTCTTGAGCTTTTGGATCAGAAGCTGGTCGTACATATGCAAATAAGGCCAATCCTGCGCTTGAACTCGAGCGACTGCATCGCTAAACTTGACATCAATACGATAATTAAGATCCCCTGACAAGAAACAAATTTCATGGTCCATCGCCATAGTACCATCTCCGAACCAAAACACTTCTGGATGGACTGTTGATGAGGAGATCGCTGGATTAGGGTGACACAGCTTCTTGAGTACGTTGGCTGCATCGGTGTTGCGTTGTCTCGTGTGAGATTGGCCTGCTGCCAAATGACAATTGACAAACGAGATCGAGGTATCATCAATGATCAACCGTGTTGCAATTCCACCCTATAATAAAATAATAATAAAAGTTAACGCGATATGAATCTTTATCCATGTTCTGTTTAGGTCAACATATTAAGCAGTATCATGAGCTGTGCTGATGTGGCTTTTTTTTTACCTTGTTACCATGGTATCCTTTCAGGCCTGTTTTAACCATGTCCACATGTGTCCATTCAGACCGAATGTTATCCCATTCTTGATCCCGAATAAAGACGCAGCTGAATAGGCCAACCAGATTAGAGCACTCAAGTAGCTTGAAATTAATACCCATAGGTGCATAAAGCTCCCGAATCTTGTTGGTAAGATAGATTTGCCATCGTTTGTACTGTTTTGAAATGGTTTCCGTCTCTACACGTTTTGATCCCTTCAGTAGGGACTCTTTTTTTTTTTTTTTTTTTTTTTTTTTTTTTAAAGAAATGTAGTGCATCCGTGTCAGAAATAAATAGTACCATGCCTTAGCCTCTTTCATTTTTATTTTTATTTTTTTTGCTGTTACTTACTTGCTGTCATCTTTTTGCTTTCAAGGTCAACAATTTCCTGAAATCCAACGCTGATGATATCTGGCGGCCCTTCTTGATCCATACTGGTAAGCCATGATTCGAACAGCCTTCTGTCTGCTCCACCGTTAACGTCTTGTGCTGCAGGCTTAGAAGCATCAATATTCCATGAGCAAATCAAGACCTTGAGATCACGCCATTGACAATACTCTTTGCTTCGGTCTACCATTCCTTTGGCTTTTTTTTTTTTTTTTTTTTTTTTTTAGAAATCGAAATCGATATAGAGCAGAAAGAAATAGTTATATTAAATCGCGCCATTCGATCAATATATGATGACTAGCTTTCGCCCATTAAATAGTGTACATAGAATGAAAAGAAAAAAAAAAAGCCAACTTACTCAGGCGATCCTTGGCCATTAGTCCATCCCAAATCTTGATCTCACCGTTTTCTGCACAGCTTCCGACCTGATGCCGAGATCCTAAAATCAATCCTTCCTCGTCTAGCTGTAGTATGGCAACACCCGAGTCCTTATGTGCCTGCCAATCTTTCATCACTACCGGGACTTCCGGCCGTAGGTCTAGGACATAGATCTTTCCTGTGGCAAATCCTGCCCACAGATATGATCCAACGCCTAATAACGACATGATTCTATAGGCATGCACGTTGATGACCCGCACCTTTTCACGAGATTCAATTGACCAAATGATGACCTTGCCATCCTCATGTCCCGAAAAGACCTGCCCACTTCCTGCAATTGTTGCCATGCACGTGAGTGGTCCAATGCCATAGGGTATATCCATTGTGGTGGGCGCCATTTTAGGCCGTCCCGCATCCGATCCCACGCGAGCGACATGTATTTTAATACCATCTGAAGACCAAAGCATATCCTGGACAGCAATAGCGCAAATCTGTTTTGGTGGAATGGTCATAGACTGAAGCGGATTTTGGATGGTGGGACGACCTAGCATGGTATCTTCCTGCCAAACAAAGACAGATCCTGTATCGTCCACTGTCCAGACATTACTCTTGCATCGAATGATCTGTATAATGCATCCTCCCTTATGGGCTGCCCTCTTCTTCTCTACGACCTCTCTTGTCTTTGTGTCTATCACCTGAAGCGACCCTTCACTCCAACCTGCCCAGAGATATTGTCCCAAATTATCGGGACGCCGGCTTTGAGTAAACATGAGTGCAGTTGGTTTGGTGTCCTTTTCATGCCCATAAGAAGATACATTTTCACCTGTGAAAACAGAGTAGATGCGGATGTTGGAAGTCGCGGTGGCTACTTGTTCGTTTGAGATCGTAAAAGTTCTGACTCCATGTGACTTTTGCTGAATATCGTGAATGCCTGTCACATCCGAGAACAATGGCAAGCGACGGTTAGATCGTGAATAGTCTGGAAAGACGCCATCTGTCGCAGATGGCCCGATTCCTGCTGTTACTAGTGATGATGGTTGAAATACTCGTCCTGCATCTGACTCAGAGTCCACCGTTTGCGCTAACGTCATAGACGATCCTAAATCCTGGAGTGGCTGAGGACGTCTACGGATCGAAGGCTTTGGAGGTAGTGCAGGAGCAACATCTTGATCCGACATAAAACTAGCCTGTCTTTGAGGCGCTGATACTTTGGCAAGTGGCCGAGTGGGCAGTGTGGGTGGTATAGGCGGCTCAAAAGCTGACTTTGTCCGCACTGGTTGTGGCGATGCATCAGCAAGGTTCGTAAATGGATTAGCAGATGGGTTGTATTCTTCAATATCATCATAGTCCCTATCAGAATCGTCGCTAGTCTCATCAGAATCTGATTGAGAGTCGCTAAGGTCCATGTTAGCGAATCCACGTTCGGAAATGAGACTCGTATTGACATAGGAAGGAGAAGTTGATGAAGATGAAAGTACGCGCTTTGGTTGAGGTGAGATGTGGTCATAAGTTTGCTGAGGTGCAGTCAAATTACGGCGTGTAGCATTGGCAACCGTGATCGATTCCCCTGAGGTAGTAGAATGTTGCAAAAGTCCTCTAGGCTGTGGGTTGGCTGTTGAATGCGCTCCTAATTGAACGCTTGCACGCCTTGGTGGCGGAGGTACAGGCTGTGTAGGTGTGGATGTGGCAAGACTCTGCCCATGGAACGAAGGTTGTAAAGGTTGGACGCTTGAGTGTCTTTGAGCTGGATTCTGTCGCGTAGCTGTGGGTGTGCTATTGCTGAGAGTTTGCTGAGCCGAGGATGCATGTGCCCCAAGAGGAGAGCGTGTTCTTTGTGGTAGTGGGGGAACCGAATTGGGTGGAGGTGGAGGTGGGGGAGAGCTCATAGTCCTTGAGGCGGTAGATGGATGTGAACTGTATTGAGCGACAGGAGAGTGGCATGACGACGGTGAGGTGGATATGTTTTGAAGTCTGGCAGTCAATAGCGAAGGCTGATTCTGTGGCCTCGGTGTAAAGGAAGATGGTAGTGCAGCGTCAAGTATAGCTGCAGGGGGTGATGGAGTAATCGTCGCAATATTGTTGCTATCACTGAACGGGTCAGCCTCTAGGTCATCATCATGATTATGATCATCGACATCTCTATGTTCAATAGATGTTTCTTCGTGACCATGGTGGTGCTGCTGCTGCTGAAACAGAAGCTGCTGTTTGGCAGCAATAGAAGATGCTACTGCAGGTACAAACGAGGTCGAGCCGGACGAACGTAGATAGGAAGGTGAGACTGGAATGGTCTGACTCCGAAGGTGTGGGTGCATATGCGCAGGCGTAGACGAACTTGCATTAGCACCGGCACCAGTATTAGTACCAGCACCTGAAGCTAAAGTAACGGTGGCTGTTGGGACTGCGTTGAAGGACGCGACATGGGCTGTGGCAGGTGAATTATTAGAGGATGCTGGGGCAGAAAGAGTTCCGTTGGTAGAGTTATGAGTAAGGTAGTTGTAGGATGTAGCATGTGCTGCTGCAATGGAAGAAGGCGATGTAGAGGAGAGAGAAGATGATAACGGAGCATGACGATGATTGCTTGCATTATTTAGATTGAGATTATTATTGCCAGTATGGTGATGAGTGACTGGACGTGGTGCAGGGATTGGGGCTGATGGGGTTGATGAGTTGACGTGAGTTGTAGCAGTTGAAAGGGCTATGGGTTTACGTGGAGGGATGGGTGAGGAAAGTGAGCTCGGTTTTGGCGGTGGAGATGGAGCAGGCGCCTTGGCAGAAGGATGAGTAGCAACATTATTTTGATTCGCAATTGGACGACGAGATGGCGGCAATGGAGGTGGTGCCCGTGCGGAGCCAGGGGTATTTCCGTTGGGCGTATCCATTTGTATCAAGAAGGAGATTCGCGCTTCGTAATGAATGAATGTGATAGGAGAACAAAGTTGTACAGAAGAATGATTAAAGAAAAAAAAAATACACAAAGGAAAGAATGAGAGAAAAGGAGTGAAAGGGACCAATGGATGAAATGAATGAACGCACTACTTTGTTCAAATACACGAGTAATGCTGTTTCACAACTGCTTCTATTGCGAGAAGTGTGAGTGGCTTTCCATTCTCATCTCGTGTCACTCAGTCTTGGGAAGTTTGAAACAAGACATTGATGAATATGTGAAGCACTCAACACAACGTTAACAAAACAATACTTTTGTTTTTGTTTTCCTTTCAAGCAATTCATTTAACAACCTGTGGAAGGATGCTTAAATGAGCTTCATATTTTATTCTGCTCTCAATTGCTTTCAAACCAAAAGAGACAGAAAAGAATAAGTATTAACAAGTGGGGCCTTGTTCATTCCTTTGTTTTTTTTCTTCCTTGCTTTGTTTGTTTGGATGTTTCGAGACAATACAAAGACAGGACCCTCGATTTTTTCTTTTCTTCCCGTAGAACCACATAGTTGCCATGAAATATTACTCGCACTAAGAGGCGAGTCTAGATCACCAGACTAGCGTCTGCACTGTTTTGTCTGAATGTGAAATGCTTCTTTTTTCCTCATCCTTTTCACTCGTTTTGTGTTAAATTGTCTGTTGCATCCCATCTTTCAATTGCATTCCTTTCTGTCTGTTTGTCAAGGCAGTCATTTAATCCATCCTAATGGATCCTTCGCAACGCTACCACCGTGCCAGTCTCCACGAAAAATTCCTGCCCAGAGAACAGCGGCATCAACGCAGCCAAAGTCAGCCCAATAACCCCAATGTTTCCTATCTTTCTCCAGCACCTTCCCCCCGACCTGGACTAAGACTTTCTTTACATTTCACTCAAAGCAGCACTGGTAACAAGCTTCAGGTTGCCTCTATCGTCCAACAGCATCAACAATACCAACATCCCTATACCTCAACAACACCTCGGCACTCTTCTTTCACGGCCATTTCTCCAACCTTATCTTCTAAATCATCTCCCTCACTTGCTCCTTTTTCCAAACACTCCTCCACGCCTTCGTCTCCAACACTGACACATCCACGACTCTCTGGATCAATCTCAATTTCATCGTCATCTTCGTCATATTTTAGCGACGTAGACTCTTCTGGAAGCGTGGTCGTACAGAATTCCAGCAACAATAGCCGCACGAGCAATTGTCACAACAACAGTAGCACTGGCAACAGTCGTGGCCCTAATCACCTTATTGGCAAGAGACCTCTGTCTATGTCATCCTTAGCCAGGATATCATCCACATTCAATAACAACACCGAGTCTAACACCAACTCTATCCAGGTGTGTGATCATTGCTCCACACCGTTTCCTACCTTGCTCCAGAAGCAGCGACCTTTGTCAACTCCTCCAACCTCATCCTCCAATTCATCCTTGACATTTTCCTCTCCATCGTCGTCTTCTTCGTCCTGTAGTACGCCAGCTGACTCTTGTTCATCCTCCAACTACCTCTCCTCCTGTTCATCATCAATGCCTATATCAACTAATTCTACCAACACTAGCAGTAACACTGCGGGGACATATAAAGACACAATGCCCATGAGCACTCTTTCAGGAGAAAGCCAGCAGTATCAGCTTACAAATTTGAGCGCTGCCACCATCATTCGTGCTTTTCAAACAATGGATCTGACGCTACAGCACTCCTTGCTCGCCAGTCTAGTTGAGGTCTGTAGTACCCCGCAGCTAACGTTCCTAAACTCAATCATTGCACCAAAACTTAAGCGTGATTTCCTACGCGACTTACCCCTGGAACTGGCCCACCATATCCTCTCCTTCATTGATGATCCTCAGTCGCTCGCACGAGTGAGTCAAGTGTCACGCTTCTGGCATCAGCTCATCGAGACCGAAGACTGGGTTTGGAGAGCACAGTGCATCAAAATGTTTGGTCCAACTTCCTGCTCCTCCTTACCAAGTCCTAAATCTTATATTGCCCCACCCACTTCCTTCTTTTACACAACAAGTCCGACATCATTGGATGCTGTCTCGAGCACCCTGAAGGCTTTATCCAATAGCAGTAGTTGCAGTGATTCAAGCTCAAATACCCCAACTTCTCAGTCTAATCGATCATCTTTGAAATCTTGTCCAGGTTCTCGGCAGTCATCATTGAATCCCTTTACTCACACATCCTCAGCTTGGTCCAATACTTCTGAGCCGACAGTAACGGATGTCTTGGGGAATGAGGTAGCTGCCACTCCATCTTCATCGTCATTCCTTTCTTCTTCTTCTTCTTCCTCGACTTATCCGACAATACCCACTAATATCAACACCAATCACAACAATATAGCCGCCTCCCTCGCCAATCAAGGCTCACTCTCGTCTTCAGCTGGAAACGGCCCAAGCGCAGCGGCCCCGCTTTTTTCAACGCTCCCTCCCTCAACTGTATTACGATCCAGCATGTCATCACGACTGGCTGCTGCCTCAGCCATTGCCTCGACGTCACAGGAAGTAGCTCCGTCAATGGTAGAGTCCGCATTACCTTCGTCCACATCGCTTTCTTTCTCCTCTTCATCGCAAGGACTTGGTGTATTATCAGCTCTTTCGTCACTGGAAGGCAAAAAAGGGGCAATCACTGCAACAACAGCAGGGGCACCTTTAGCCAATGGAAACCGAAAGATAGCGGATACATCATCTCTAAATCCAGATTTAGTAAAACAACAACCTCAACAGACGACATCCTATAAAGCTTATTTCAAGCGTCGTTATATGATTGATCGTAATTGGATCACAGGTCGCCACAGCTTAATTTCTAACACTACACCAGAGACTGGAGTAGTGACATCGTTGCAATTCGATCATCACCATATCGTTGTTGGATGTGATAACAGACGAATTCAAATATTTGAGACAACCACTGGTCGATTGTTGCGAACACTCCAAGGACACATGGGTGGAGTATGGGCTTTAGAGTTTGTTAAGGGTGTTGGTGCCTCGGATGAAAAGATCCTGGTATCTGGAGGATGTGATCGGTAAGGGTTTCCAAATTTTATTATGATTGCTGCTGTGTTCTTCTACGTCATACATGCATAAATGCATGCATGCATTTATGCGACTTGTCCAAGGAAATTTTGTGATGACTGATGTATTCTTTCATTTTTCTGATTTCGATTTTTTATTTTCAGTGAGGTTCGTGTGTGGGACATGGACACAGGGAAGTGCCGCTTTGTCATGTCGGGACACAACGGCACAATTCGCTGTCTTAAATTGCACCAACTCTCCATATCCCAGAGCACTGACCAGCAGAGCGATACAAATGACACAAATAGGATAGACTCAAAACATTTGTATCGACACATTGCAATCACGGGATCTAGAGACTCAACACTACGTGTCTGGGATATTCAAACAGGCCAGAATCTATTTTTACTCCAAGGACACACTGATTCAGTCAGATGCATTGAGGTCCACGGGGACATCCTGGTCTCAGGATCCTATGACTGCACTGCTCGAGTTTGGAGTTTAAAGACTGGTGAATGCCTCTTGCATCTGCAAGGCCACTTCCAACAGATTTACTCCATTGCGTTCAATGGTGAGTACATTATTACTGGATCATTAGATTCAACCTGTCGGCTATGGAGCCCTATTACGGGACAATGTTTAGCAACGTTGCAGGGGCATACACAATTAGTTGGGCAGCTTCAGTTATCAGGGGACAGCCTAATGACTGGTGGAGGAGATGGATTCATGTATCTCTGGAATCTGCGCTCTATGGTTTGTCAGTACAGGGTCCAAGCGCATGACCAGTCTGTGACAAGTTTATGTTTTGATTCTAAACGAATTGTGACTGGAGGGAATGATGGCGCCGTCAAGCTCTGGGACCGCCAGACTGGCAAGTTCATTCGTTTGCTGACCAAAACAGATGCAGCGATTTGGAGGGTATCGATATGTGAGGAACGTGTCGTAATGTGCATGCAGAAGAATGGCCGGACAGCGATGGAGGTGATGTGTTTCGATTCAGAGGCACCCATCCTGACCCCAGCCATATCTCCAGATAGCCAAGCTGTTATAACATGAACATGAACGTTGGCTCAGCTCCAGCCAGCTAGTTGTCTCTATACATAAAGAATGTGTTTAATATAACTGTCATTTTAACTAAAAGTGTAGAAAGCTATAAGCGATATGTTACACCAAGGTGAGATATAATCAAGCGAATAGGCCTATTGAAATCATCTTATATTCTAGTTCATCCAAGGAAACGCTCGCTGGAGTTCTCGCTCAGTAGGCCAAAGCTTAATGGTCTCATCCGGATGACTCAAGTGCTCTTCATCCGAGAGATGTGGGAGGACAATATCTGACAGCTTTTGCATCTCGTCCACAATATTCTCTCTCTGATCTGTAGAAAAGCCCTTGCCATCTTGATCTAAACCCTTCTGTGCCATCTCCCGGATCTTCCCTAATGTATGTTCAAGCTCCTCATGTGAATGACTCCAATGAGATATGTCAGTTACAGCAGCAAAGACTGGAAAAATGATCTGTTCTTCCAAGTCATGATGGCCCTGGAGATGACGACAGAACTGAAGGACGTTTCGGAGAGAATTTCTAACTGAGGCCGGTTGGCTCACTGTGGGCAATGTACGCAAACAACTCTTGAGCTCATGGCGCAGGTGGTTGTGGATAGCAACTAGATGGTCAAAGTAAGCTTGATGGATGCGCGACATGATAAATTATGAATTCAAACGGAGTGTTGTGTATCTGCAAGCAAGGACTTTTTTTTCTATTTTGGTTTTACGCAGACGAGACCTTTTTATAGTTTCTCCCTTCACCACACAGGGCAAATTGGATGACAAACCAAATCAAACCCAAGATGGGCGCCACAGAAAATGCGCCACCCAATTAGTCTCGCACCAAAACCGCTTTGTTGGATCTCGTTTGCCGTTTTATTGGCTGTGGCCTTGAATTTCGATCGATCCAATCGAAGATGACAAGCTGTGGTCAGTATTTATCGTCAATGTACTAACCCAAATGAAATGGTCATATTGACATACTCCTAGGTTACTGGTGTCACCATTTGTATTGTACATTCTTTTCTGATTTTAATTCTTTCTCATTGGTACTATACTTGGCCCCAAGCGAATTTGACCCATTGATCGATAGTACAAAAACCTGCTCGTTTCTCTTGCTCAGACATATAAGGCAGGCATCTATCAGACATGAATGAGAATGATGTGCTACTTCCTACATTCTCACCTCCCTCCTCCCCTCTCTTCTCCTGCACCTCTCTGTCTATCTTAACGATATCAACCGTTTTCATATAACTAAGCTCTGACTGAGAATAGACTGTCTTTTGTTCTGGACAAGTCAAAGGAAAGGTTTTGTTTTGTGAAAGAGCATCATGCCGAGGCTGCGTAGAGACATATTTTTGCTGCTGCTGGTCAACTTGATCATTAGTGGCTTTCCGTAATGATAGTCCATCTGAGTGCATGATTACCCTCTTGAATAAGCCTTCATGCTGCTTAACACTCAAAAGATGGTATCCCGCAGAGGATGAACCACTGGAATGACCCATTAAAGCTACTTCCTTTGGATTTCCTCCGAAATTGTGGATATGTTTATGAACCCATTCCAATGCAAGCCTTTGGTCATGAAGTCCCCAGTCCACTTTCTCCCTCTCTTCCTCTCTTCCTGATGATAGCGATGATGAGCTTTCAAGCAATTTTGTAGATGGTAAAAGTCTGTAGTTGATGGTGACTACAATCACAGGCGTTCCATTAGCAATAGATTGCTTAACAACATTAGTTGCATCTACTCAAGGCAAACAAGGAATGAAAACCTTTTGAATTAGATAGGTTCAATGCATTATTTCTCCTTCTATCCATACGTGCGTACCATATTTCGGAAGTGCATTTCCACCATGACTCAATCCTCCGTGGATATAACAGATGACGGGCACATTTTCATAGTGCGTACAACGTGGTGCAAAGATATTCAGATTCAGACAATCTCGCTCCGAGAATCCAAAGCCTGGCCCGGGTATCCCATTCATCATAGTCGAGAGATTGTTGGAGGCTTGGGTTTCCTGAGGACACATTGGTCTAAAATAGATCAGCAGAGCATGTGAAACGTTTGCACATGATTGCAAGGAAATATTAGAATGTTGTAAAAAAAAAAAAAAAAGGAGATCAATTGATTCTTGCCTCGATAAATCAAAAGGAACGCATAGATGCATAATACATGAGGGAAGGGGTTTCTGTTACCCGAGAATAGTCGCATCACGAATACCTTTCCAAGGCTCTGGAGCCACTGCATGGTCGTAAGGATCATGGACAGTCGCAAAAGGGACATTCAGATACTTTGTCAATACTCGACTCGGATCCATTTGACCTTGAAGTAAGCCGAATCCTTCGATCATGACCAACTGTGGCTCCCTGCAATAATGAGTGTTGATCTTGGATATCTGTGTAGGTGGATCAAACTCATTCTTGGGCATCATTGAAGAGGTTGAGCACAATGGCAATGAGATTGAACCATGACTATGTATGGTGGTACGGCCGCCTATTGTTGCAGTTGCAACTGCAGCTTGGCTTGCCTCGTTGTTCTGTGTATGAACTTTCCTCTGCTGTTGAGTAGCGACTATTGATGATAAACGAGTAAGCGACCTTAATACTGTCGGATTGCTACGAGTACATATATGTTTTATCATCCTTGATGTCATGCTCAAAAGCCGTTGTATCTGGGAACTCCGTTATTATGTTCAGAGGAGGAGAAGGAGGGTTTTTGGTAAAGGACTGATTGTGAAATTATTGCAAGATAAAGATCGAAAAATAAAATAAAAATTAAAAGCCGTCAACAAAACACGGTCTTAGTCCTCAAATACTTAAAAAAAAAAAAAAAAAAAGATGGGAATATTCTCGCTTTCAAGAAGAGTGGTTTTATTATCACTATCATTATTGTTATCGTTACTATTATTATTATTATTATTATTATTATTATTATTATTATTATTATTATTATTATTATTATTATTATTATTATTATTATTATTATTATTATTATTATTATTATTATTATTATTATTATTATTATTATTATTATTATTATTATTATTATTATTATTATTATTATTATTATTATTATTATTATTATTATTATTATTGTTGTTGTTGTTGTTGTTGTTGTTGTTGTTATTTGTTATATAGATAATTTTCATTAGGATATTCTTATTATGGCTGACCTAGTAACACTCCATACTGCTGGCACTTTGCTGGATTGGGCTGTTCATAAATACTTCTTCATAGATATCATCATCATCGGTTGTATCTACGCCGTCGTGATCTTCATTTTTCATTGAGCAATAGGGATTATTTATGGCTGCCATGCTCATATCCGACATTGGTCGTACTCATGGCAGGTATAGCAGTTGTGATCCTGGTCGTAACCCTGGTCGTGGTCATAGCCACCATAGTATTCGTTGTCTGACTTGATTAATTTGACTTGGCGCGGCCATTCCTCGTCCACAAATAATACTCATGATTGACACAGTCACTATAATTAATGATGTTGCTTACATCATTAGTGCTATTGTCGTTGCTGAAGCCTATTGAGTAATTGTCCGTGTGGTCTTTGATAGAGTTTAGTCGAGAAAGAAACCTATTGTCAATGTGCATGGGGGCGTCTGCATCTGTTGGCCCAAATGTTAATCCTAAACCAATGTACGATTTTGTCCAGGCTGCCTGCACATCAACGTCTTTCGTGAAATTATTTGCTACGTAATTACCGTGGCAAGCTGCTGAATACCGATTGCTACCATCATAGTCGTAAAAATACCCTTGATCGCTGCCAGCCCGTGGAAGATGATGCTGCTGTAAAAGGGGGGGTGAGTCCAATGGATGAAGAGATTGATGCTGATTATGCTCCATAGCTCTTTCATAATCATTGCCATTGGTTGCCGCATTGAAAATAATGGTGCCCGGAGGTAGGGCAGGGGTGTGGTCAATCATAGTTGGGTCATCATCTTGCACAATATCATTGAATATTTTGGCTCCAGCCGGAGGCCAATAGCCTAAACTATGGCTTCTGTAGTGAGATTTCTTATGAAACGGTGACGATGATGACAACAATAATGGTAGCTGTTGTGGCCTCAGATTGGTAGCACACTCAATGAGGCCAAAGTCCTCATCATCAACCTGATTCGCCATCATGCTGCTCAAGCGGCTAGGCCTCCGGGTGTTATACTGAGATGGTGGGAGTCGTGGTGAAGTTTTGTGTACGGAACTTGGAAGGGAGTATTTGCGTGGAAGACGAGCAAAGGCATGAGAAGAATGACGCGCTGTGGGTGCATTCGTTGTCATCGCAAGCCCTTGAAGCTGCTGATGATACATCGGATTCGAGAGTGAGTCTGCGAGAGATAGCGACGAAGCAATAGAGCAGCTATATCCATCAGCACTGCTGCTCATGCTCCCCTGCCTTTGTGTTCTTAGTTGGCCATACGCGTAAGCATATGATGGGCGGGGCATTCCAAGGTCCGCAGTCGAATAGTGCAAGGATGGGCTGTCCAAGGTACAATTTAGTGTTTGTGGTTGCTCGACAAGACAACGACTCGACGAGGTAATGGGAAGAGTGCCTCGTCTAGAGCCAACGCCATCAAAAACTCCACCATCCAAACCCGCCATAGCTATATCCTCAAGCCCGTATTGCTGTGGCTGTGGCTGCTGACCAGTTTTACTACCTTCATTATCTCTGCTGATGTCACCATAATTAACTGTAGGTATAGTTGGTGAACTAGGCTCCACATGAGTCCTCCAATATTCGATAGTTTCTTGCGAATCCAAGCCTTCACTTCGACTCAAACTTTCCATCAACGAGAATCCTATTAAGTGAATACCTTGCTCCTGGTGCGGTACTGCTGATGCACGGATGCCTGCTTTCTCATCATGGATATCATTATTGATATTTGAGAATATGTGCTTATTTGTCATCATAAGAGTGTCTAAATTGTTATTACTGTTATGCGTATTACTGTTATGCGACATAACAGGCTGATGATACGTTTGTATAGTGCTGGTTGAATGGGAGTATTCGATGGTATCAAACGGGTGTACAGCTCTATCGATACTAACTCGGTCTTTAAATCCACTGCGGTATACGATTGAATGCATAGTGGTGGATTGGCTATTGACGGGTATGTCGGACTCCCAATCGCTATAGCTGTTATTTACCCATCCTCGCTGCTGCTGAAGCGGACCAGTTGGTGACTGGTGCAACAATGGAGACTGATACAATATCTTCTCCGCATTAATACTCTTCAATAAATCGTCATAGGAAGATAGTGTTGATTTGTAGCTGCTGCTTGGCAATGGATGACTTTTGTTCGGCTTTGTGGTTAAGCCTTTGATAGGCCCCATTACAGTCTGTGGGCTGTCGACAGAGACATTTGTGGTCACAGCCGTTAGTTGGGGCTCACCAAATGCCTCAACAGATATATTTGGCTGCTGTGGTGTCATAAGAAGGGTGTTGCTTTGTTCGTTACGAGCTGCTGCTGCTAGTACTACCGGTGATGGCAATGTTATATGGGCAGCTGCCAGAGGAGCAAGAGAGCTAGTAGGAAAGTCGACGACGGTAGTTCTTGTCGCTAATATCTCAACTTTCTCCTTTTCATTATTTATTCCCTTTTCTGTGTTAATAAAGGGACTTTTTAGAAGGGTGAGGTCATTGGCAGAAGAACTGTCACTTGAGGTTGGGCTGAGCAGCATGTTGTCCGGACGACTATGATTGTGGTCCGCAATTGACTGTGTCGTTTCAGATTTCATAACCTGTCCATTTCCTTGTGGTTGATCATGCTCCATGGCAATCTGGTCATATTCATAGTCGAATGACGACCACCCAGCGTAGATCCCTTTTGTATGGTCTTGAGAATCATCAGAATGAGCATGAAACTCATCAATTAATGTTGCAATCCTGTCATGTAGTCAAGAAATGGAACATATTAATACTTCTGGCTAAAAGGAAAAAAAGAGGGCGAGTATTTTTATAGCTTTTATAGCTAGTACCTGGAAATAAGGTCGTTACGCATGGCTTTGTTGGTTTGACCAATGCAACAGATGATACAAATGCCGACAATGGATGAAAGCAATACTCTGAGAAGGCGAAGGATGTGGATGTTGAATGAAATTACTATTGCCATCAACGTAGCTTTCAAAAGTCCACCTTCCAAACTGCTGTACGATGAAGAAGGAGATGAAGAAGGAGATGATGATCCTTCGAATTGCAGCTGTTGGAGTCCATATGAGAACAATTCCATTTCAGGAACCGAACACGCTGCGTAGAGAATTGATCCATAGATTATTAACCGTGGAAATATGACAAGAGCAGACATCCATCCTAATTGAAGATGTTTCAAGTATCGGTGTTTGAATTGTAAATATAAGAAAAATAAAAAAGAATGCATGTGGTTCTTTCTTTGATTGCATGTGAGAGCATCTGTCTTTGACGCGTTAATTGCCATGGTGACACAAAGAATGGGCCCTGGTCAATTCCCAATGAAATCTTTTTTGATGGAGTGTTCAATATATACATGCCTTGCTGACCAAAGTAAATCCCCATCACCATTCGCTGGCGTATAGTACGGCCCCATGGAATTCGGATGAGCAAGCAGAAATGTGAATAAGACTTTAGACTCCAGAGCCTAAACGCCGTTCTATCCACGAAGGCTTGAGAGATATAGTCGGATCTGATGATGGATCTTGCCCGTATCATCCATTCCCAGACCCATACACAGACACTTAATCCTACCGATCCCAAGACAACCCAGCCCATTGCTTCCCCATTAACTTTGCTGAGCACATCTTCAGCAATTGTCGTATAATCCTTATTAGGTAGTGAAATTGTATTATATGGAAAAGGTGTTATTGTTGATGATGAAGTGGTTGTCGCTATAATTGTTGTTTGTTGTATTCCCGCTATTAAGCCCTGTCGAAGTACTCTTTCTACCCAAGCTGTGCTCAACAGAATATTGGTACTAATCAAAATTTCTGTCAAGAGTAATAAAATGGATCCACCCACACAAAACCATAGGGCCAGATAGTGCAAACACATTGAGCAAGATCTCTTTTTGAAATTTGCGAGGCGCACATGAGAGAATTCAAACTCCGCGTCGTAGTTCATGATTTTGTGTGTGGCGCTGTTGGGTATCTGTTTATTTGCTCTGTCTATTTTGTTATAAGGCCCGCTTCAATATCTTTTCACTTACTGAACAAATATTAATGTATGTATTATAATTAAAGACAGTACATAGTAGTGTGAAAGCGAGAGCAGCAAGTATGGAAGGAAATAACAATGTGAGGTAAGACAATATATTAAAGAAAAAAAGGCATAAAAGGAAGGCCGAACGATGGAAGAGCATGGGGATCATGCAGTAGAGAAACATGCAAATCTGGGCAAGCAAGGATCAGGGTGACAAAGGGGTAACGGACGGCTGAGGTGAGAAAGGATTATCTTTGTTTCTGTGGAGCACAATTGAGTGCAGACTAGACAAAGAGAGAGAGGAGAGAGAAAGAAAGAAGTTTGATGTTATTTTTGTGATCAGGTATAGTTGAGGCTAATATGTGAGGGGCTGGTTAGTCCTGCTGGAGTCGGCGGTGATGGTACCTTTGTTCCGATCAGGCAAGTGGAGGCTTCAAGGCATACTTAAGAATATTAGGATAGGGGTGCATAGAAAGAGGAATAAAATAACTATCAATATCGCATCTGGTGCTGTCTGCTTTATTAGCTTATAATACATACCATCGTCACCATTACTAACTCTTCCCTCAGCTGCACTTGTTGCAGGTGCGACAAACTAAAAAAAAAAAAAAAAAAAAAAAAAAAAAAGGGTAAGAGATGCAGTCCATCGTTTGGGGTCAGTGCTCTTGGATGTAATTGAATCCTTATCTGCTATTCATCTTATGCACCTGAATTGGGCTGTTTTGTGTGAAAAGGGGGCATAAGAAAGCGTAACAGAAGTAATGGAAGTGAATCGCTCATTTGTCTATCCAAAAAAAAAAAAAAAAAAAAAAACAACAACGAGCTTTGAGGTTTAGCAAAGGATGGAATGATACACTTGAGACTGCAAAGTGGATCTTGTTAGAATGTTATGTACGGCTCTAAATGAGTATACACGCGATGTCCTTAAACTGTTACCAAAAGTGTACAATATAAAGACTAATAGAACGACGAAAAATTTATTATTTGGGTTTTGCGATGTGAAGAGGATAGCGTCGAGTGCCAACAAACCATAGAGGCAACCAAAGGCGGAAAGATATTGTGAGAGAAGGACAGATAGACAAAGAAAGCAATGGATGCTAAGAAAGTAACAAACATCCGATACTAAAAGCAGGCGTTGTTGGGTGCTCATTCCTTTAGAGCACACAAACTCAAATAGGAGAGTAAGAACTTGGGCTACGGGAGCACAGGAGTACAGGAGAAATAAATCCTTCAGAGGGAAAGCCTTCAATGCCAAGTAATATCAACTACAGCCAACGCACCTATCTCATTTCTATCATCCATTATCACTCGAGGAACTGCCAATGCCATTCTGGGTAACAAACTTAGATACCCAAGGAACCGGGTCCGATATCATTTTGATATCTCAAAACACCCTCTTCAAGCTCGTTCAGTTGTAATCTACTGACCGCTCCAGACCTTGGTGACCTCAAAGTCCCTGATACTGATCCGGTCGCTATATCTAAGCCTAATCCAGTCTTTCCTCGTCCATGTGGTGAGACATGCTGTCGTTGATATAAATCATCCATATAAATACCAATGACCATGAATGCATCCACGCCATGGCCCTTTTGGGCCTGTACTAGCACTGGGTTCCGATTACTCATGCCAAAGCTTGCTAAAATTAATCCGGATTTCTTGATATGGGTGATCAGACTTGGAACTTGGATCAGTGGAGTTGCTTCACAGATCACGCCCAAAAGGTTATTGCTTCTCGCGAATTTTATAGCCTCCTTAATCGACGTGCATCGTCTATCAGTTTCCACAAATGTGCTTGAGCCTCCTGTTTTCTCGAGAGCCCCTATGCTGCCTTCGACAACATTAGAGAGCCAAGGCGAGTTGGAAACACTTGTCGATGCGGAGACGACAGTGTCAGATGATGCACTGGAAATTACACCCATGTGCCCATCATCCATGCTAGAAAATATTGCCGCAGCTGAACCATGCTTTGGTGACGGAAGAGGCTCAGGGTCGGTAGGCTCCTTGCGCTTCAAGTTACGCTGAGTGGCGTCTGTGCTATCTGTGATCAGGGGAGAGCGTCGTTGATTGTACCCACCATACGTACTGAAAAACACGGCATCTAGTTATAGGAAAATATACATATATATATTGTCAGGAACCTCATAAAGCACTCTCAGTTTTATTTGATCCATTCATAACCCGAACTTACAATTTGGTTGTTTCCAGTTGAGGGTCGAGCATATGATAGGATTAAATGACGAAAACATAAAGCTGCGATGTCGTATTATTGAAGATGAGTCATAAACTGTTTGTAAGATTGTGTCCACAAATTTGTTAAGTTCTGCAGTATTTGTCAGTCTATAGTATCGCTTCTCAGAGGACGTTGGGTATTTGAATTCCAGATTGATTCCAATGCGTTTGGGCAAAATCTGAGAAAGGGTTTAAAGTGGGAAAATCAAACATTAGATCATACTAGCACACAAAGCATGAGTAAAAAACCGATTCGTACAAAACGCAAGACGAACCTTGAGTGCCTGTTCTAAGCTCATCCATCGGTCGTATATTATGCGTCTCCACTGGCTACTTTTCCGGGTACTATTAATACTCTCCATTTCTTCAGCATCATTGTAATCTTTGAGTGATTCCTTGAACTTTTGAAGCTGACTGAACGATACATCTGACAAGGCCACATCAAACACCTCCACAGGCAATCTCCAGCTAGAAAATACAACTGGCACAAAATCACGAGTCATTTGGACCGAGAGCTGAATGTACTCTCCCGATAGCGATGAAGCTGTGATATATGATGGTACTATGCTTCCTGATAGTGATGTCTGTTGTGATGGATGAGGTAAAATCCCACGATAAGTAGATGTGCTCAGCGGCGTTAATGAGGGTGCATCAAGGGCACTTGATGCAGCCGTTGAAACAACAGAATCGATGCTATTGGTCGACTTCCAGTATGTCTCTAGCCTGCCTCCCACTTCAAGTTGGACGCCTTGGAAAGGTCGAATGACTGTATACTCAAATGCAAGCTCACCAACAACCTTTAAGTGTGCATCAAATAAGGGTATAATATCTTTGCCGACTGAGGACGATTCTGAGGAAAACGTGCTAGGCAAAGCAACGGCACGACCAATGGGCTTGGACCCGAATGTGGGGAATATGTCAAACTCCACAGTGAAATGGTCAAGCGAATCAACCTGGAAGCCGCATATCCTCCTGCTCTCTCCCAAGGGCAAGATTACATTATGCGGAATCATGCCATTATCAGGTCGAGATGAGATGACAAGCTTGAATGAGGACATTTGAGCAGCTCCGTAGAGACGAACAGGGCCGAAAGGGGTTCCAGGTTGATCTTGAGGGAAATGCCCAAGCGTAAGATTGACTTGGTGTTTTTTGTCTAGGTAGTTATGTCCATAGATCCTGAAAGGAATGATGGGAGGTGGAAGTGCAAGTGATGGGATCAATTCCATGTCAAGATCATTTATGGTGGTCAGGCCTTCAGGATCCACTGCCATTTCCAAGTCGGTTATAGCTATTGCAGGAGCACTCATAATGCTATTGGGTATTGATGAAGCAGCCTCCATAACAATGTCTGAGGCTGATTCAGGTGGTTTTATTCCTTCTGCTCTTCCTCCAGCCTGAACCAAAAGATCAACGCAGTCTGCATGGCCCTCACTTGCTGCATAGTAAATAGGAGTTTCTCCGTGTTCATCCACCACATTAACACGGCAACCCGCCTCTAGAAGGACTCTGACACATTCAGTATGCCCTTCGCTTGCGGCATAAAACAAAGGTGTCCAGCACATATACTTGTCTTCTTGATTTAAACGTGCTCCTCTTGTTGTTAATGTCTTGGCTAAGCGAGTATGTCCTTCACGGCAAGTGATATGCAATGGCTCTAATCCATCAGCATTGCTGGCATGCAGATTTGCACCGCGGTTAATAAGCATCATGGCAATGTCCTCGTGGCCATAGTGGCAAGCAAGACTGAGCGGTATAGGATCACCTTCCTTGCAAGGCTCGATCTCTACGTTGCTAGCCAAGAAGATCTCGACACACTTAGCGTGACCATTCATGACCGAGTAGATGAATGGTCTACATCCGTCATGGTCCGTCGCAGTCATGGATGCTCCTGATGATAGCAGGTAAGTGGCACAATCGGCGAATCCATGCATCGAGGCGTAGTGCAAAGGCCGTCTTCCGTACACATCCGTGGATTCGGGACTAACTCCATGCTCTACTCCGAGTTTGAGCAACGGCAACCTTCCGACCATTGCAGCCTCATGCAGACAGTTGCGGTCACTGATATCATCTACAAATTTAAAATTAACCAGCCCAGTGTCCACTAGCTGCTGAATAAAATTATCAGAGACTCCATCCTCGGAGCAGCATCTCCAGAGTACACGTGATACGACCTCGCGAGCATGGCCTGGCTTCAAATTATTGCTGCTGACAACGTTTTGTAGCGTTTCCATCCCAAAATTACTAGATTGGATTGCTAAAGGTGTCTGGATACGGTGGGTCAGGATCTCTTGTACTACAATTGACTGATTTGTGATAATGGCATTGAAAAGATCGGATTCTAGCTCATCCATTAATTGTTGGACGGATGACGAAAAAGGGTAAATGGCTGTACCATGCATAGGCTTTACAATGGCCGGACTGGAGGGAACAGACGGAGGTTGGCCTTGCTGAATACTCTCTAGATTAAGGAGATGATGAGCAGCACTATCTGCCAAATCCACCATAGCCTCCTGATTGAAGCATGGCTGGAGATCAATCTGACGGGCCAAGTAGAGTTCCTTTGTTGTTGACTTTGATCGTTTATCCCATTTTTTCAAGATCTTTCTGAATCCGGTACCATTGGTCTCCACGAATTTCTGTGCGAAAAAAAAAAAAAAAAAAGTCAAACCCGAATGAATACAACACCGCAGAATTTGGAGTTCAGTCTATAAACATCTTTACAATCATAACAAACCTGTAGCTTGCTGAGATCATGCTCAAATTGTCTGTACGCCTCCTTTAGCGAGTTGATAGAGGAATTTGTCCCTGAGCGTCCCTGGCGCGACAAAACCACCTTTTCTTTGTCCATTAACGAACGTAGGCGCACCTTGAGCTCCAACTCTTTTTGGAGATAGAATGAATTCACCTAAAAAAAATTTACGCGATGTCAATGCATGGGACACAAAGGTACTCCGGTTGCTTCGCCTTTTTTTTTTTTTTTTTTTTTTAATGAAGGACATTAAAGTACTTTCTCAAGCTCACGCTCTAGTTTGAAAAAGAAGGCTGCCTTTTGCGATTGAAGGTCAGGAGAGTTCACATCGTCGGAGTCTTGAACAAGATCAGATCCCGGTGGAGGTGAAGCTGTGATAGTAACAGCAGTCAGAGTCTTTTCCTGAATAAGCGAGTTGATAATTTTCTTTAGACCCTTGTAGTTCATGTAATGGCTTTGCCATTCCGGAATCTGTTGGAACTGGATTTGCTTCCCAAACTACAAGACGTGAAATAGAGTAAAAAAGAGTAACAGAGTCAATGAAGAAATAGAACTTGCTTGAATTCAGCATCGGGATCATCTTTCTCTTTCATCTACCTTCATTCTGATTTAGTGGCGCAATGAGAGTTTCTGATAAAATAGAAGGGGTTCTTGTAATGAATATTAAAAGAAAAATAGAAAGGGTGGTCAACAAGGAGCTAAATAGATACTTTGGCACATAATGGTTCCTTCTTCCAATAGGTGTGGGAAAATGAAAAAGAACTAAGAGAAAAGAGTGAAGGAAAGATGCACATCTAGTTGTCTTCTATACATATCAACCTATTTGTCTCTGCAATCTCGTATGCCCCTCTTCGTACTGTTTATATCAGTTTTTTTTTTTTTTTTTTTTTTTTTTTTTGCATCGAAAGCGAGAAAGGACCTGACCAAGCAGCTGTTTTTATTATGGAAGGCTGTGGCCCGAGTGTGGATGTATGGGATAAATGTCTGCATTCAAATGAGAACAACGTGTGGAAGCTCACAACATGAGAACGTGCGCTTTTGCAATTCTATGACTGAACGAGTGAACTTTACCTAAGAATCCACCCCGCCAAAATATACCATGTGTGTACTCTGGCGGGAATTATTTGTCAATCATCATGGAGCCATCCGATCCACAAGCAATAGATAAATGAGCACGAGTGTACAAAAGTGCAAGAGTTTTATACTTTTACATGTATTTTTTTTGCTACGATATGTTAATTATTATAAATCTTTATAGCGCAGCGCCTGTGAGAGGTACAGACTATCAATAATATGGAGAGCCAGAAGGTGCTGACGCAGGTTGATATGCTACTGTAACTGGAAGCTGTTCGTAGTGTGTAGACTGCAAAGGATGTCTTTGATCATATCCTTGGTGTTGGTATGGGTATGATAATGCCACGGGTTGCTGCTGGTGCTGATGCTCCAATTGAATGTAATGTGTTTGTTGATGGGCTGTCGGTGCCACGAAAATGGATGTAGACGATGTTTTCTGTGATTGTTTGCGCTCGTAATTATATGCCAATGACAGCTCTACTAGTACAAAGAGCCCCATGAGGAACCCACAGATGTCGCTTATCATAGCCAGAGTACAATCGATTACACCACAATTCCAGAGTTGGAGAAACCTCCCTCGATAGTGCATCATCCGGTTGATCCGGTAACTGGGCGAAACAAACCAAGCAACTGCTAGTAGAACTAAAAAGGTGCATCTGTAACCACGCGAGATAAATGCGCGTTTGCCAAGTGAGAGCGAGTAGATCAGATCAGACAGGATAGCGAGTATCAAAGGCATCCATGTAGGCCATGTCAAACTTCCTAGCGAGAGACGGTTTTTGATGACAACAAAGGCACTAGCCACAAGGATAACCGTGGCGAGAAGCACTAACAAGATGCGAGCAGTAAGGAGAGCACCCGCAGACATGACTTAATCTGAATAAACAAAGTGAGGCAACTGATCAATCGATACTGCAGAGATTAAATGCAGCAAATCAGTGATTATGGTGTAGGAGAAGGAAAGAAGGGAACGACTTGGATATTCGCTCCAGGAAAACGTCTTTTTATAAGTGATGGCTGGGTTTACTATTTCTGTGTTTTATGTTGCTTAACTACAAGAGTACACCACATCCACACATGGCTTAAAAAATGCGGCGTGCCCTATGGGATGTCAAAGAGTCGACAACCATCAATTAGGTGAGCGAAACAGGACAAACAAGCGTGTTGATGCGGATAAAAATACACCAACAAAACAAATGGCCAATTTTCTACGTCTGGTAGGTGGTAGGTGCCGCGTCAAATTAGAAATGTAGTTGCTCTCGATTGCACCGCCACACCTTCTTGCCTGTAATGACTAATCTGAAGAATCATGCGTGAGATGTTTTCAGACACCCTTTTGTATCAACGTCTACATCTTCTCTGTTGCGCGCTGCTCAAAGCGTATAGCACGATTGTCAAAAAAAATCATCTGAAATTCCGTACTGTTTCTTTTATTATACGTCAAGATGTCAAGATACTGTTGTCTAGGATTACGATGTTAGTATGGGGTATAAACCGCTATGATAGTCAAATAAACTACATGAGATAAAATAAATAAATAAATAAAAGTAAGGCGAGGAAAGAAAAGGAAAAAGAATGGGAAAACACAAAACAATAATAAAAATGAAAGAAGCGGACAAAAAATAAAGGAAAATACATATAGATATGTATATAAACTGAGGAATAAACATAAACACGAAAATCATCATGAATATTAGCAACTATTTAATATCTATTGGGTTGAGGTTGATGCCGTCTGGTGATGACCAGACCATGTCCCTGAAAATGAATGTTGATGATGGTGATGTTGACTGTATTGTTGTGGCTGCTGCTGCTGATATGATCCACTGCTACTAGCGCCACTACCGCCATTACGATCGGCTTTTAGGAATCGGAGTGTGTTAAGCAGCTTGAAGCGATTGTTCTTTTTGGCAGGAGATTCCTGAACATTATGCTCCACAAGTTGATCCATATTCTGCAAGATTTGGTCGTAAACACTCTTGAGGACTGCAATTTTTAAGACAGGATCCGTAGCGCTTTGCTGATAGTAAGACTGCTGATGCGGCACATAGTACGATTCCTGTAATGGTCTCGCATTGGAATCGGCTGTATCTGACATGCGCGCTTTGCCCTTACTTCGAAAGTGAGTGCCATATCCCCCTGTGGTTGTTGATACCATATCATCATCTTCAGTCTCATTTTCAGCCCCTGTCTCCTGATCACGTTCTGTGTCTGGATGATCACCATCTACATCATCGCCTCCAGCGCTATAGTAAAGATGCGAAGGGATATCAAGTGAGGATGATGTATCCAAGTCATAGTCCAAAAGGATAGGTGGCGGCGTTGGGTTTGAAATCGGTTGACCATTTACTGTGGGTTGCGGCATCAGTAACGATGTTGAAATTGAAGTCGTGTTGCTAGGTACAGACGCTGTGATCGAAGAAAAATCCATCGGATTTTGATACAACTCCTGAGACGGGGTAAGGGAAGACTTTAAACGTAGCCAAGGCTTTTCAGATGATGAGTTGGACCATAGACCTCCAATAGATGAAGCTGAACGCCTCAAAGGCGTGGAACCTCGGCCAGGTATAGATGAGACAGGTTGACCCGGCAAGCCCCTAGTAGTCTGGGGGCCTGACGATTGATTAGTGGACAATGGAGATGGTGGGCTCGTTGGGAAAATCGGCAATGGTACCGACGTTAAGGAGGGAGAGCTCTTAATAGCCATAGAAGATTTGATGCTGGCAAGTGATCCATCACCACGTCCAAGCAGACCAGTGCCTTGGTTGTTGGCAGCCATACCGGCGGATAATCCTGATTGTGTCCCTAAACCAAGTGCCGCCATCGTATCTGAGCTCAATGGCAATTGAGATGACTCCAAGGTTTCAACTCTACGGATTCCCCCTTCGCTCTTTTGCTTGCCACTATTCGCGAAATCGAACACACGGCTTACGCGATCACTCAAGCTAGGGGAAAATTGTTGTTGATCCAGCTGTGAAGCTTCCTGCTGAAGTGGGTTAGGGAAGGTGTACATAGTCCTTGGCCTTGACCCCGAGGTCTGACTATTCTTGATTGTCAACTGCTGTTGGCTTTTGCGGGGCCGCAAGCTGTTTAATAATGGGAAAGAAGACACAGGGCCTGTAGGAGCCGAGACTGCCTGTGGACTTGATGTCAATGGCAGAGTAGTAATAGGTGCTGAGTGGCCCTTAAAACCAGATAGCTGGAGCGTTGGCAAAGTTCGGATATTGGGATGATTGTACTCGACATAATGAGGATTAATACCCTCGCTATTAACAGTCAAATAAGCACCTTTATCCGAAGTTCCGTCATCACTTGGCGACGCAGGTGGTAATGCAAAGCTACGATTGATGATCATATTTTGTGTGGCAATAGTCAATTCCTGAGTAAGACCTATACGAGATCTGCTCTCAGGACTCGGCGAGTTAGGGCGCGTTGACTGTAGTGCGTTTGCAGCAAGAGAATAGGTCGATGCCGAGAGCCGTGATGAACTGACAACGAGTGACTTAGAGCCCTGCCGTGTAGCGGAGCTTTTATCCATGTCCTTTTGATCGCGATATTGCTGGCTGTCCAATTCCTGTATGCGTCGGAGAATGGATTCATGCATCCTCATAAGCAGCGTCCGCTCAATTTGCTGTGGCATGAAGGATTGCATCGCACTAATCTTCATATTTATCTGACTCTGATCCTAATACCAATATGAATGATGCAAATTAGTCTTCCATAATTGCTACTTTACCTTTTCAAAAAAAAAGGAAAAAAAAAAAAGGGGATCTAGCACCGCACATACCCTCGTAATCTCAAATCCATTCTCTGGCCAAACGCCAATTCTAAAGACTTCAAGCGTCCCCATGAGTTTGGACAATGATGATGGTAGTGCCTTGATAGGGTTGCCTTCCAAGATCAAGACCTTAAGATGAGTCAAATCGCCTACTTCCTTTGGTAACCATGTTAAAAAGTTGTCTGCCAGATCCAACACCTCAAGCTTAGGAAGTAGCTTAATCTTATTTGAAAGCACCCGGATCTGATTTCCTTGGGCTTCAAACACTCGAAGCCGCTGCAATTCGGAAAGTTTACTAGCTGTAACTCCTCCACCGACCATCGGCCCGCCCAATGTCGATGATCCTTGTACTGTAGCCATATTGCCTCCAATAGTACTACCTAAACCTGCACTGCCAGACAAACCGCTTTGGGACATCGATCCAGAACCCGATTGGCTGTGACTAATATGCCCAGTATTGGGTCCTGTAGGACCGGAAGAGCTATTGCCGGGGTAGCTGTTGCCTGTGTTGCCAGATCCCTGTAGATTAAGTGACGAAGTGCCAATTTCGCGCAGTTGATTGTAGGATATGTAAAACTCTTCCAGCTTCGTCATCTGATCCAATGCCGGCAACACCTCAAACTGATTGCCAGACAAATCCAGATAAACAAGGTCTCTGAATACTACACCAAATTCAATTGGTAAATCCCGCAGTAGACAGCCTTGTAGGTATACGCGACGCACATTGGTAAGTCGTTGGATGGTTTTTGGGAGCGATCGGAGAGGATTATTGTTAAACTTCAGTTCCTGTAGCTTGTTTAACTTGCCAATCTCATCCGGTAAATACTGCAGCTGATTGAAAGACAGTACCAGGTCTTGGAGATCTCTTAGCCGTCCAATATCTCTTGGTAGCTCTCGCAGTTGGTTGCCACACAACTGAAGCACAACAAGGCTGCTGAGTTGACCGATTTTTTCAGGCAGTGCTTCAATCTGATTGTCATGAAGGTCCAAGTGCGTAAGTTTGGGTAGACGAACAATATCGCCAGGAAGAAACTTTAAGCGGTTGCAGGAGAGATCGAGAGTCGAGAGATTTTCCATGTCTTTCCAAGATTCGGGTAATTTCTCCAGTAGATTTGAGCGCAACGCTAATACCTGCAAGGTCCTGATAGATCCAATGGATTCTGGCAATGTTCTGAGGTTATTGTCCGACAATCGAAGCTCGCACAAATTCCCTAACTTGCCCATCGTCTCTGGAAGTGTTGCCAGTGAGTTGGACTCCATAGCCAAGATTTTGAGTTTGGTCATATTATGGATCGTAATTGCCAGATAAGGGACGAAGTTGTGGTTTAAACGCAGTTCCCGTAGAGCCTTAAGTTTGTAAATAGGCGAAATATCTGTGAGCATGTTATGATCAAGATTGAGTCGTCTAAGATTCTTAAGTTTTTTAAACTTGAAGGCTGAATGGAAACTGCTAATTGAGTTGCAACTCAGGTCCAGCACATCTAGCTTTGAAAGTTTCAGAAGAGAATCTGGGACAACTTTAATGTCATTGTGATCCAGATAAAGTTCACGTAGATTTCTCAGTCCATCAAAGAACTCATGCGGGATCTGTCCCAAGCCGCGATCACTCAGCCAAAGAGGTCCCTTGCTGTTTGGGTCCATATCAAATAATTCGTCCCATCGGAGTGGTGCACAAGAATCGTAACTAGACTCTGACCATGGGCCCATTGATGCAAATTTTTTGGATGACTTGGGTGATTGCTGCTGTTGAGATGCTTTTTCAGAAGAAGCAGATATTATTGATGATGCAGTAGACATAGGTCGCGAGCTTTGGGCGAAGGGTGGCTGATCAGGAAGGATTGAAACTTCCATCGATGGTCGCTGCACAAGCACGACAGGCAGCGTGCTTTCAGCGTGCGAGACAGCGTCGTCCCAATTCTCTTCGGTGGTAACGATGCCCTGCTGCCTGTAATTCTGAATTTGAGCAGATGACAGTGTCGTGACTGAGGGCGTCAAATCCGCATCAGAATCATGTGAATCGAACGATACTGTCCCACGTCCAAGCTCAGAGTCCGTGCGCATGGTGGTGCTGATGCTATCAGGGATCGTCCCGATATCCGTTTGAACACCTGTTGCCGTTGACCATGTTGTGCCAGTTGTTGATTGTCCAGCTTGAATAGATGGTTGCTCCTGACCCGTTTGAGTAATAACATTCTACCAAAATAAATAAAGCAAAATAGTCAAATGCAATTAAGCACTGAGTCCAATCGATTGCAATACTTGTCGTTTCTAAAACATCATTGTTTTTTACCTGTTTTTCCTTGGTCCCAGGCTGACGGATATAAGTTCGAGGGGTTGTCGGTTCGGAAAGATTATTAATATGTAGTCGGGGATTATCGAATGTAGATTCTTTAAATGCTTTGCCGTTAATGGTGCCAAACGGCAGTCCGTATACACCGCCCCTGACACTGTCCTTTTCAACATCATATTCCTCTGTGTAGGCGGCCGTAAACATGGGGTGTGTTATTGTAGGAGCAGCTGTAGAGCTTGACCAAGACGGGATTGGTGGTACTGGTGGAATGTTTCCGTTGTCTTTTCTTTCATATACAACACTGTGAGTAGTCGAAGCAATCGATGGGCGTCGAGAGGGATGATCCATTGAACTAAGCTTTTCTCGGCTGGACATTGCTTCGGCCCCAACTTTAGCTCGTTCACCGCCTACCGAGACCATGCTTCTCCGTCTTCCAGAGGAGCTACTGGCATCTCTGTCGTGGAGTGAATGTTTACCGCCATTTGCGAACCGAGCAACAACGCTAGAATAGTATGGGTTTGCTTTTCTGGCCGGCGATATCATTTTATTAGGATTCACGTAGCCACCTCCGTATGCGCCAACCTGTCTGATACTATGATTGCTAGAGACAGATGAAACTCTTCGTTGGCGTGCCTTGCTCTCTTCTCTTGTCAGAGGCGATGCAGGGGATGAAGATAATATGGGAACAGCACCTGTGTTAAAGATCGTCTGAGGACTTTCGAGGCTAGAAACAGTGCTGGGCTGAGCAAGTATTGGCTTGGTGGAGTGAAGTGTATACTTCTGGGTATCTTCAGGCGAACTATCAGAACAGGAATTGAGTAATTTTCAAATGATAATTGGACATGGGGAGCGTGGAGAGGTGAACAATGAAAAAAAAAAAAAAAAAAAAAAAGATTTCGTTAGAACCTTGGAATGATAAAAACCATCACACGCCTTCATAATTGGTGCCAATGTACTATGGTTAGCCCCAGAGAAGGTTTTTATTCGAAATTGTGTAAAAAGAATGGCTTAAACAAGGGGAAGGCCTCATCTTAGCCCAGAGCAAAATGATGGAGCCGGCTAGAAAATCAGCACTGACTTTGTATAGGTTTTGGTGGGCTGCATTGGGCTGTTATTAGGCTGCCCCTTTGCTCTCCCATCAAACAACAATCAGTGTTATGCTCTCCATCACTTCTGGATTCAAAAGGGCTCTCATTGGCAAAACCACTCTTACTGACATCACTTTGTGTGAACTGTCTTTATCCTTTAATTTCGAACACCTTCCCACATGATTCACCGAATAACTTCTCAACTCAAGATGTCATCTCTACCCAGCTTTTTTTTTTCTTAAAGGCCTACTTTGGGATATTTTTAACAACATGGTCCATATTTCATCTCAATTACACGCACAATAAATCCAACTGTGACCCATGCACAAAAAAAAAATTGTTTATAAAGATAACAAAGACCCATACCTTTCAGCTCCTCTACTGGAGTCAGCTTCATACTGCTTCCCTTCGCTAACAAGGATATCAGGAGGGTTATCTGTCACACTGAAGGAGTTTTGGCTAGAGAGATCTTGTGTAAAATTTGATGCCAAATTTGATGTTGGTAATATTAGTGGTAATAACGAAGCTGTCTGTTCCTGCTGGTGTTCCTGTTTTTGATGAGACAGCTGTTCCAGTTTCGACTGTGGCAACAGCTGGCTTGGCAATTGGGATGAACCTTGCAGCCTTCCTTGCATTTTTGACGTTGGTGCAGGCACAGTCAGGCCCCTTGGCCGCGGAATCGATGATCCTTGAGTCTGATTGGTTATCTTTTGCTGACTGCTGCGGCGACGCTGTTGCTCCAAATTAGAACTGGAGGGCCTGTCGGATTTGGGATTCGGACGAAACAAACGCGTCAGACGCGACCGCAGATTTGGACTGTTTGGTTCTATTCCAGTTGTGAGGCTCTTAGTTGACACAGGACTTGATTTAGCAGAAGATGATAGCGACTTTATTTCCGATGGCCTTGTTGACACATCAGAAAACGCCCTTTCTTTTCGCACAATGGCCACAGGTCTTGGTGAAGGGCTTGACCGAGATACATCTGACATCTGCTTTTGCTGTAAAGGGGTGTCAATAGTATGTCTATTGAGTTGTCGTTGCTGTGACTTTAAAGACTGAGCATGAGATGAAGAACCTAGGCTAATCATAGAAATCGTAGACGAGGGCTTTGAAGTCGTTTCAAATTCATTTGAAAGGGCGGGACGTGATGGCTGCCGGATAACGAACCTTGGAGGGGTCTGGTAATCGTCATTGGTCGGTGTTCGAGTATTTGCAGGGGTTTCGCTTCGCTCATGATTACTAAAGTCACTCTCATGAGTCGCTTTGTTTAAGCTCTTCAAACTCTTGGTGGACGACTGTTTAGTGGATAGATCATCGTTGTTGCCTACAAAATAGTCGCTGATCTCTGGCCGCGAGGACCCCCGTCGGGTCGATTGATGAATGATCTCTGTAGGTTTTTTTTGGGAACTACTGTTATTGTTGTAGAGACTACTGTTGGTGCCAGATTTTGGAAGCACATGCGTGGGAGCTGTAGAGACTGGAGTGGCTGGTGAGGAATCAATGTAATCTTGGACCCGGGGAGAGGGTGGGGAGCTCGAGTTTGGTGGCCTCGAATGAGGATAGGAAGGTGACAGCGCGGAGATTGAAGGGGAAGAGAGAGTTAAAGGCGCACTGGAAGTGATCACGACTGGAGTGGGTGAAACTTTTGAGGCAGAGGAAGATGAGTTTGCGGTGGATATAGAATCGCTCAGGAACGGAAGCGAGAAATCAAAGTCGTCCGACAGGAGAAGTGGAAGGACAGGTGCACTGCTGTCATTTTTGGAGATTGAAGAGGTAGTGCCTCTGTTATCCTGGTTATTTCCTTGTTTCTTTGATGCGGGATTAGCGTTCTTGGAAACAGAGGTGGTGCTGTTAGTGGTGCTTTTGCTGCTACCAAAGAAGCCTCCCTTTGGTTTTGTAAGCTTATTCATGTCTGATTCGTTATTTTTGCTTTTGTCTTTTTGTTTGTCTTTATCCTTTAATGTAGAATTGAGATGAGAGGTGACAGTAGTTGAGTGGACAGATGAGAATGATTGAATGGAGGAACTAATGGGGGTGGATGGGCTGATGGCAGTGGGTATATTTGAAGATGCTGCAGATATAGATGTCTTTGTGTTGATAGTGCTTGAGGTACGAGGAGGGATGCGTAAGTTAGGGTTGGTGGCGGCATTAGAGTCTGAGACAGCAAAGTGGTGAAGTGGTGGCCGTTGACGGTTCCCTCGTGCCATGGAGAGGAGCAAGCAGAACAGATGTTACTTTTATCTACAACAGGTAGCTGTACCGAGAAAAGGAATCGAGGACAGGCCAACAGCAGTTACAAGGACAGAGGCAGGAACAAGAACAGTTTGAATGAATGATCGTTGATTTTTTAAAAAGACAAAAAAGAGAGAGAAAGAATTGGACAAATGAGTAAGTAGAGAATAAAAGAAGAGAGAGAATGATGATAGTATCATTGTAGGTTCTAAAGGAAGAGGCGCGGTTGAAAGTATCATGACACGATGATGGCTGCAATTGAGCCCTGGAAACAAGGGAATAACATACATGATTATTAGGCAAGAGACAAAAACTGCAGTGCAAGACGACATGGGAAAAGAAGAGACTGAATGACTAACTGACGACAGACGGACGAATTGAATGAATAATGAATGAATGTGAAGAAAGAAAAAAAAAGAGAGAGAGTGTGTGTAGTTTGAGAGTGAGTGTGAGAGTGAGATAGACTATGGCTATGGCAATGGCTATGGCTATGGCTATGGTAGATTGTAGTTGAAGGGGAACAAAAAGATAGGAGCGAGTAAAAGGGAGGAGGTAAGAGTGGTGAAAAAGGAGGCAACTATGAGGAAGCAGATTAAAAAAAAAAAAAAAAAAAAAAAAAAAGAGAGAGAGAAAGAGAGGAGAAAGACAAAAAAACGATTATTACCAATCAGCCAAGCAATGATAATTATCCCCTACAGTAGGAAGAAATGTGCGTTTGACATGTCCCGAGAAAAAGAATAAAAGAGTATCAGAGCAAAAAAAAAAAAAAAAAAAACAAGAGCACCAGCTCAAGCAACAAAGAGAGAAAGAAAGAGCACAATGTATTATGGATTAAGATGATGGTCATGGCGGAGAGGAAGAGGGTTTCTCTATTCAAATAGGGGATTCATGTCATTGGGCTATCAGCTATCATATGCAAGCAGGTTACTATAAACAAACCAAGTGGCCAAGGTAAGCAATTCGATACAACTGAATATCTAAGCAAAAAAAAAAAAAAAAAAAAAAGGAGAGCCGTTGAACAATAAAGCGCTAAACGACATTGTCTTACGAGGACATGATCTTTATTGTCACTATTCCCACACAGCAATGCGCACACACCCTAAAGTCGAAAAGATCCAAAAATTTGAACATGGTCAATGGTATATATTCAGCTTTATTACTAAGGTTTCTTTTTAATCTATTTTCATCAATAACAAGAAATAATCATCCTTTTGTCAAACCGTGCCACGAAACCTTATCCAGAAAGGAATGTTTTTTTTTTTTTATTTTTTTTTTACAACGATGCCATGGAAGGAAGCTCTACATTTATATATATTATATATATATATTTCGACGTTGAACCTTGTTGTTATTATTGATCGAGATCAATTTTATGAAATGAAACCCAAAGAAGGAGTGAATTACATGTTCCTGACCATTTGCAACTTGAATAGGTTGATCCTCCACTCATTCACTTTACAAAGTACATTCAATAAAAATAAAAAAAATAAAAAAAATAAAAAAAGATGGAGCGGTGAAAAATAGGGCGCGGTATGACAGCATATTTTTATCTGAGTCAAAGATCTCATGCTACACAAGAGGAGGTGATGCAGCAACGGACACAGACAGAACAGATCGAGACAGGAACAGAAAACATCCATGTGGCCGACGCACAGCCAGCATTCTGAAACTTACCTCATGCAGTAATTTCACGGGTCAATAGAACAGCATGTGCTTCATCCCATCCCACGGGAAGAATATAAATTACCAGCCAAAATGGGTGGTAGTCCAAGAAAAAAAAAAAAAAAATCATCGAACGTAAGATAAGAAAGTCAGGTTCCTGACTGAACTTTTATTTTATATTCATATACATTTGGTTAGAAATATTAAATCGCGAGTATACATGATGATATATATTATACTAGACATGCTTTGTTTATCACGACGACTCTTATCAAAGAAAAAAAATGGACATGCCAGACAAGCAGTTTAGAATAGCATTGATGCATCTAACTTGTCATCGATACCCTTTAGGAACACCCAACAGGCACTATACAAATACCATCCAAGTCATGATGCATATGGATACTTGGCTAGCCATTGCCTTCTTCGTTGTGCATCTCGTATCAATGACCCCGCACTGTACCTGGGATCCATCGGATCCTTAAAGTCGTGCGATAGATACAATGGTTTCGGCGCAGAATCCATTGGTTGAATTGACTGTGCCGTTATATCAAAATAATAAGGACACCGGACCTTGATCGGAGATCCTCTTATTACCTCTTCTGTACCTCCCAACATTTCTTCAACTGTCGCAGGCTTAGACTTGGGTGCTGTCTCATAAAACTTTGTGTTCCTAGATTGGCTCAGCAAGCTTTTCATTCTATACGCTACTTTCTTGAGGATTCTATACCGCTCAACAGCATAAAAACGAGGTATAATGGAAAAAGAAAAAAGGATGTCAATGGTCCGACGAATACACAGAAAAAAAAAAAATAAAAAAAATAAAAATGATACTCGTGAAGCCCTTCACTTGGGAATAGTGTTTTTCCACCCACCGATCCTCAATTCCACTGATACTGGCAGCTGCCATAACTGTATCCCAGCCTCGTTCATAATCTGCCACCGATGATACTGGTTTGGGCAAGCCCAGTCTGACGTAATCCGGAACATTTCCTAAAGCTCCCTGTCGTAAGACATATGGCAATCGATCAAGGATTCGCTTGAGTGCATCCTCTGCTGCAAATTTGGCCGCATTCTCTTGTATTGGTGTGAGTATATCATCTTGCTCATCGCCTGCAAGGGACTCCCCAATGGTTGATTGAGCAGCTTGAGCACGAAATGGTGGCAGAGTATCCTTTTGAAAACTATAGAAATCCTTCACACGGTGTTGCATGCCTTTACGGTACTGACGTTGAGCAAAGGCTGAGAACTCATTTTTGAGTAAATGGTAAATTTCTTGCAGTCGATTATTTGCATTACGCTCGTTGTCGATTCTTTCCTTGAGTTCCTCCAGCCGTTTTTGCTTATGCAATGACATTCTCTGAGTTTGCGGCATGTCATTATCTGTTGCCGTATCCAAATCGTCATCACTCTCCTCTTCGTTCTCAGCACCTTCAAATTCCTCAAGGAAATCATCCGTGGTTTTCGGTACACCTGCTAGCTCTTCAACAAATTCCATCCCTTGTGCTTCAAAGAAATTGGCATCAGTATCATCTTCATAAATATCCTTCGGGACACTAGATGATAAAGGGGTATTTTAAGGTAAATAAGATAAAGAGTAAAGATAGACATTAGCAAGAATTTTCATGTCGTCACTACTCAGAAACAATTTAAGGCCGGCTCCTTCTATCTATACTCACGGTGGTAGTAGCTCCTCCCGGACAGGCCATCGATACGTCTCATCATCCTGCTTGCCATCCAGAACCATGAGGGCAAGTGTCCTCGACGCCTTTTCCTCTTGTGACATAAGCGAGTGGACCAGGTTCATTAGCGGTGCTCGGCTTTTGTCATTTATACTCCAATAGTCCTTTCTCAACCTCTTGCCTTTTTTTATCCCTTCTACTGATTTCTTTTTCCTTTTCCTTTTTTGCTCCTGATTAAGAGCTTTCTTTCCTGTTTCCCCATCATTATCCTCATTATGACCATCGCTGTCGCTATCCGATATTGGATCGCGCCGCCGTTTTCTCTTTGAATTTGGAGCTTTAGACTGTTTTTTTTCTTTTGTGGGCTTGAATGTATCAGCATCACTCTCAGAATCAGCACCACTGCCGCCAGTTTGTGTTTCAGGAAGCGAAGCCTGAATGGCAAGAACCGCCTTGTTTTTGCTTTGTCGCTCTGGCCTTTCGGGCATGGAGTGTCTCCTATAATCACAGGGGGGGGGGGTTTATAAAATAAAGCTTTTGACCTATGAACGAGTGGTCAATTATGTTTGTCAAATTGTTACATTTGTAAACTTGATGTGAATGTGGATCAAGAAAAATTTGAAATTTGTGACCGCTGAAACTCAATTAAGTTTATTAGGAGTTGAGCTGCGTGTGGTCATTTGAACTATTGCCATATTTTCTTCAAGGCTCCCTCCATTTCCCTTTTCATTTTCAAAACGTCGCGTCGATCATGGGCAATTCAGCTTCAGCAACAAAGGATTCGGAGCTTCTGACATTGGATTTGCTCCGACTGGGGCCACCGCCTGCTGACTGGGACTGTTCGCAGGATTTCAGGAGCCATGCCACTATCACTGGTAAGACGATATGGTAAATAGCAGTAAAATGGCTTTTATGTTAACCATACAATCGCAAACGACAAAATAAGTTTGTCCGATTTCTCTTTATTATTCTCATATCAGTGTTGTATCTCTTCTTTCTCTTGTTCTCCACTCCGCCTTAGATCCCATTCTCAAAAAAGTTGAGCCTGTAGGATCTCAATATCTTGCTCATGCACGACGGAAAGTCTTCAACAGAACATTTTCCGAGGACGAAGAGCACCTAGCGAAAGCAGAAGTAGAAGCTGCTGCTGCGGCTGCAGTGGCTGCTGCGGCTGCAGCACAATTAGCAGATAGTACAGACAGCATGCTCGATGTTGAAATTGAGCCTGATCACAAAGATGATATGAAACGCGACGCCAAAGACTGGAAGACGCAGGATCATTACCGTATGCTTGGGTTAGGACATGTCCGTTGGAGAGCCTCTCCAGCCCTGATTAAAAAGGCTCGTAAGTATTCTCCGCAATCATTTGGATTGCGATCAGGTTTTGTTTTTTTTTTTTTTTTTTTTTGTTTTTTTTTCCTTTGGCTTTCTCGTTACTAAACTTAAACTTAACGACTATCAAAGATCGCACCAAAGTCCTAGTCCACCATCCAGACAAGAAATCCGGCGCACTAGGTGGAAATAGTGACGACGATAGATTCTTCAAGTGCCTTCAGAGGGCGTATGAGACTCTTTCAGATCCTGTCAAACGCCGTCAATATGATTCTGTGGACCCCATCCCAGAAGAGGCCTACAACCCTTTAAAGGATGGTGCCGATCTTCCTTTCATTGAAGCTTGGAAACCTGTTTTTGAACGTGAGGCTCGGTTTTCGGTCAGGCCTAAAAATGAGATTCCTTCGATCGGGACTATGGACTCAAGCAAGGAAGAGGTCGAAGCCTTTTATGGGTTTTGGTATGGCTTTGAGAGCTGGAGATCATTCGAATATTTGGACAAAGAAGAGGGTGATGGTCCTGATAAGTAAGGCTTAATCTTGAAAGAAGAAAATGATTATTACTACCATTGCCTTCTTTATTTTTATTTTATTTTATTTTATTTTATTTATTTATTTATTTTTTGCCATGTCCTTGTTCATTTATTGGAATTTCTTTTAAAACACTCATTATCGTTCAGTCGTGATGATAAGCGCTATCTCGAGAAGAAGAACAGAGCTGAACGAGCTAAACTTAAGAAGGAAGACGCGGCTCGCCTCCGCAAGCTAGTTGATACAGCATTCACACTTGATCCTCGCATGATCGCTTTCAAGGGTCAAGGACGTGAAGCCAAAGAAGCTAAGAAAAGGGAACGTCAGGAACAAGCCCAGAGAGCCAAAATGGATGCAGAGCGCCAAGCAGCTCTCGAGAAGGAGCTGCAGCAGGAAAGAGAATCAGAGGAGAAGTTAAAGCGAGAAGAAGAACGGAGAGAGAAGGAGGCCAAGAAAAAGCTTATCCGTAAGGAAAAGAAGAATATCAAGACGGCTATCAAGGTAAAAAAAAAAAAAAAAAAAAAAAAAACTCAGACCTGTTTCTTTTTTTGAAGAAAAGTTAATATCTGCAAAGAGTATTTTCCCGCGCCTAACTTTCTCTCAACTCAGGACGCCAACTATGGCTTGTCAAATGGTAGCACTATTCCACCTGCAACTCTTGAGATATATCTATCCGAATTGGAGACAATGCTCGACAAATTATCTCTTGAAGAATTGGAGAGGATAAGCATAGACTTGAATAGTTCTCAGACTACAAATGAAGGGAAGCAAAAGATTTTGTCCGTAGAAGCTCACAGACTTGTACAGGAAGGATTAGCCGACCCAAAGAGCTTAACACAATTTGGCGTTGGTAAGTACAAGCTGAGTAAATACATCAGTCAAATCAGAATAAAAAAAAATAAAAAAAAAAAGTTGGAACAGGTTATGATCAAACTACTAAACATTAACAATTTTCCACATTTTTGTCCGCACATAATATTTTGTAAAAGCAGAGCATATCACCACAAAGCCCTTATCATCAACATCCTCATCATCACCATCTTCATCCTCAGCATCTTCAAAAGAATGGTCCGTTGAAGAAATCGCTCTACTTATCAAGGCTGCGAATAAGTTTCCGGGAGGTGTCAGTGATCGTTGGGAAACCATCGCTGCCTATGTAGCTCTCCATACGGGGCTTCCTCAACGTTCGCCTGAAGAGGTGATCAAGAAATCGAAAGAGGTTCAAAAGAGTTCATCACAAGAGTCTGCCACTGTTCGACAGCTACAATTTCAAAAGAAGACCTACGATATTGCCGATGCTCCTTCAGTTCGATATGATATCGAAGGTGGTGTTGTGCCCGTCGATTCCACTTCAAAAACTAACATGTCGACCGAGGAAGCTGTTGTAACTGCCATAAATGCTGTAGCTGGCAAGAAGACAGTAAGAATTAATACTAAAAAGCATACTTCCACAGTAGCAACGACGACCACAACCAATGGAACAATAGCCTCTACAATAGCAAAAGGGGCATCGACACCTGCGTCACCATCTACTGCTATTTCTAATGCTTCTACTGCTAACGCCTCACCTCCTGCTGCTGCACTTTGGATTGCAGCAGAACAAAAGATGTTGGAGACTGCTATGAAGACATACCCGCCGTCATGGCAGGGCGAAGGTGATCGCTGGGATAAGATTGCAGAGGGCGTGCCGGGGCGGACGAAAAAGGAATGCAAGCTTCGTGTCAAGGTAAATTTTTATTTATTTATTTTCCCTTCGACACTTTAAAGGTGCTCTAACACATTTCGTTGTAAAACGACACTTTACTATTAGTTCCTACAAGAACAAGTCAGGGCGCAGAGGCAGCAACAGCAAATTTAACAAAATAAAATATGATGGCTAATAAACTAAAGAATGAACGGAACTTTATTTAATATCTATTTACAATCACGAGAAGAATGTTGCGTGAGACGGAAGAGCAAATACTATGGTAAATCAAATCATAAGAGAATAATAGCAAAAAAAAAAATCTAATGGCGTGGTGGCAACATGCCTGGTCGATATGGCCGATCATACTGCCGCTCTTGGATGTAAGGTCGAGGACTGGGGTGAGAAGAAAGAGGACTATTTGTCGGGTATCCCTGGCTTGACATTTTGTAGCCCGCTACTGATACTGGTAGCGGAGGTGATTGGCGCTGTGGCTGTGGATGGTATGTACCGTTGACATGATGATGATGGCCTGAATGGGTAGAAGAATGAGGTGGCGGTCTTGGCGGACCAACAGGAGCAGGCCCAGGCACTGCATGCGAAGGTGCATATCGAGGCTGTGATCCTATGCGCGACGGCAAACTGGCCTGTGCAGGTGGGTGCGGGTATGATTGAGATCGTGAATGGGGAAATGGCTCTAGCCCTGGATATGTATGCGCTACCAGGGGTGAAGACAACGAAGATGACGGCATCTGCACCGTTCCTGACCCTGACCCTGACCCTGACCCTGACCCTGACCCTGACCCTGACCCTGACCCTGACCTTGACCCTGACCTTGACCCTGGACGTCTTTCACCCTCTTCAACTATGGGTGCCTTTCTCCCTTGTGTACGTGGGGAAAATCCAGGCTCAGAGGGTACAGGACGATGCTGCTGTTGAGGTGGCTGATGGGCCCCCCATGTCTCGCGTCCTACCAGTAATGCTGGATCGTTCTTTTGGTATTGAGCAGCTCGAGGAGAGGAGGGGGAAGCTGGGTATGAGCGATGATGTTGAGAAGCATTAGCAGCTGATGGTGGCCGGCTATACGGGTGAGGATGGCGAGGGTACTGTCGTGGTTCAGAGCGGAGGTGATGATATTGTTGTTGCTGCTGAGATGATTTTAACTGAGGTTTTGACAGAGGGGCCGATGCAGCAGCCTGTGGATAGCTATGCTCAGATTGAGACTGAGGCTGAGGTGGACGAGGCACATGACGAAGACTCTGGTGGTGCTGTGCCGGATTTGGGCTATTGAGGTTAGCGTGGTTTAGAGCACCAGGAGTTCCTTGTTGCCTCAGAAACTGATGTTCCCTCTGGGTTTGATCCGCTTGATATGTTTGCTGGGACGATGGAAGTTGATGCTGTTGTTGCGACAAAAGAGGAGGGCGCCCAACTGGCGACATGGGCTCAGGCTGTTGATTTCTGTGTTCGTATGCTGGCATTCGCTGATGACGGGGGTCATATTCTACTTTAATAGAAGTCCACCCATCGGCAGTCTTAGAGCTGTAATGCTGATGCGGTGAATACTCTTTAATTTTCAGATGACTATTACGTCCTTCAAAATCTTTCCGCTGCAATACCTGTTTCTCCTCATGCAACTGCTGCAATTCCTTCTGTCTCCTCCTTAAAGATTCCATTTGTATTTCAATTTCACGTTGCTCATCTATGATATTCTGCTGCTCGCCCTGAGTTCTCTTGAAGACCTTGGTGGATGTCTTTTCTGTATGATCTGTGGATTGAGAAACCATTCTAGGGCTTTCCTTTTTTTCAACTCGCTCTATATCAGATCCTCTCCCCTCACTGGTTTCGTGTTCCCCAAACTGCCTGGGCAAACCTCTACTGGTTCCTTGATCGTCCACATAGCCCATTTGGTCATGATTTTGTTTAGGTTCTCGCCCACGCTGAAGATGGTCAAATCTATGCTCCCTGAAGATTCCTCTACCCGTAGAAGTCTGCTCTGGACTACGCTGCGACGAGTACCCGGGTTGTTGGTCGTCGAGGGCTATTCTTGGTGATCCCTTTGCTGGACTATGTTGCGACGAAGCTGAAGCGTGATGAGTGCGCTCTACTCCATCAAGCGACTCACTGTACGAATCTCCGTCATTCTGGCGATTGGAGGATGCGCCATACTGGCCTATCTCATTTTCTCTAAACTGTGCCTGATATCTTTCAGTACCTTGCGTTTCCTCCTTATTCACATCCTGATACTGAGGACGATGATATGGTGGCTCTTTTACTAGAGTCCCGTATAGTTTTGATTGTTGATGCAGCCGCTGCTGTTGAGCCTGATCATGTGGAGATTGAGGATAAGAGTAAGCAGGCGGTGACTGGGCTGGAAGCGAGGATTGAATATATCCATGAGCTTTTTGCTGGTGCTGGTGCTGCACCGATTGAGGCACTAATCCCGAATGACGAGATGTCACGATCGGACCCAGGCTCTCTTGACTATTCTTCCTACCAATACTCTCTACACGAATCCTCTTCATGGATTCACCTGAGTTCCGCAGGGATGGACCATGCGAGGCATCATGTACAGACAGCGGCGAGTTTCTGGCTACATGTAATGATGAATGTACCTCTAAAGCCGCAAGGGGTTCTGTTGGTCGTGGATATGAGGGTTGTAGTGTCGATGATGAGGGTGGTGGAGGCACCGTCGGAGTTGGAGGCGCTAGGTGCATGGGCCTGGTAGTTAGAATATCTGGTCCATGCGCCCCATCTCGAAGTCCTTTGGTAATAGTAGCGGTCATCGAGTTATTATTATGAGCCGCTTGGCTCCCAGAGCTCATCCATGGCGTCTGTGGCGAAATCGGCGACGGTGGTAACGACCGTGATAACGGTAGTGAATGTGATGGATGCAGAGGTTGACGTGGATACTGAGAGCTGTTTGTCAAGGCAGATGGTGGAGCTCCAAACCCAGCAACAGGCGCAGATGAAACAGGATGACTATAATGGGCTGAATGTGTCTGCTGTTGATATGGCTGTACATTCTGAGACTTTCTTAGGTGACGGTGCTCTATTACAGGAACAGCATTATTGTGAGGAGCCATACTCTGAATTTCTGGATCCGACTCTCTTCCGTCGCTTCGTCTAGAAGTGTCTTGGTTGTCTTTTTTTTTTTTAAAAAAAAAAAAAAAAAAAAAAAAAAAAAAAAAAGCTGCATGGTTAGAGCCATATTAAAAAGATTAGAAGTTAATTTGTTCATTGTGAATCTCTCTTTTTTTTTTTTTTTTTACCTTTATGCACGCTTTGTTGTCCATTCAACACTGATGAAGATGCCTGCATCACCGAATGTATCTCCTCTGATGCGACATGAGATTGTGATTCCTGTTGCACTATCGGATAAGTCTCGGCTGGAGTTGATGGTGACATAGCTGGCGAAAGTGGTTGGTAATCCTCATTTCCTTCCTCTGCTGAGGAATCCTCCTCAGTTTTCAAATTCTCATTTCGTTGCTGCTGCTGCTGCCGTTTCCGTTTCTGCAGATTTAGCCCCATCCCTTGTTTATTAATCTTTTCTTTCAGTTTTATGTACTGATGAGCAATATCATCCAGAGTTGTCCACCCATGCGGGAAGCATTCATAGATCTGAATGGAGTAGATTACAGTAAGCAGTTAGTCAGATTATATCCAGTATTCACATGTGGTTTAAAAAAAAAATGCATGCATCTGTTGCACATTTTATACCTTGGCATATGCGTATTCGCGGGTCTGTGCTTCTGATTCATGCTTCGGGAACGATACTGGATCTACAAGATGCAGCTCTTTTGCTGCAGCACGAAGTTCCATGTATTTTTCCATGATCTCCCACAGTAGGAGGCGCAGGCTTTGAGTCCATAGAAATGAAGGCTTTTGCTGACTATAAGTGCCTTTGAAACAGTGAAGTTACATCCGTAAATATGACTATTTGCATCGATATAATTTTAGTCTTTGTTGATTTGAATACCATCTTTAACCTTTCTTTTTTTTTACCTTCATCATTATCTTTTTCATTGTCAAATTGCCTGCTCAGTCCCATTGCTGCTCCATCATTCTCAATACGAGTAATAAACATAGCAACCATGGAGTCACGTTGCGTCTTTAGCTCATGCGTCCATTCAGGCAGGATCTTTCTGTAGATCAAACTCTAGAAAAGATATAGATGGGAAATTCATGGTTAGAAGGAGAAAAAGAAAAAGAAAAAGAAAAAGAAAAAGAAAAAAAAAAAAGCTGTATCGGAATAGTATCTTACCTTCAATAAAAATTTGGTATATGGAAGAACATTTTGCAGATGGCCAAAGAAATTTTCCTCGATCATGTATCCTGTTGAGCGTGTTGTCAATGCGGTCTTTGCGCACTCAAACAATGGATCACGGAGATTAAGGGGGAAATTATCCTTGCTTTCCCATGTTTCTGTATGCAAATATTAGAAGGAGCATCGCAAGAGACGGGTACACATCAAGCATTGATGTCATGGTTGTTCAAATTAAAAAGGCGTGTATCATTGTCAGTGTTGCGACCGAAGGGAAAAAAAAAAAAAAAAAAAAAAAAAAGTGGGTAAAAAAAGCCATGCATCTATTTTACCTCTCTTGGCCAGTGAGGCAAGCTCAAGGTACTGCTCTTTTACGCTCTCACTCAGTGGAGGAAGTATTTTTGATTTTTTATCCGCTCTGTACGAAAGTGAAGAAAGCTCATCTGCTTCATCTCCACTATTACTTTCATTAATTTCTTCATTTTTGTCGCTATTGTTATTTTTGTCGCTCCTATTGTTTATATCCATGGTCATATCGCTGCTATTGTTATTGTTATTGCTACTGCTATTGTTGCTATTGTCGCCACCATCATCAACGCCATCCATCTTTTCAGGTTGTGTAGATGTAGCCGGTAGTGTCGAGGCTGCCATCAGACCCACAGTATTACTCCTGTTGTTACGGGCTATGATGCGGTGGATGAAGAAGAAGTGAATAGATAGGTGGGGTTGATTTCAGAGGTCCCTGACTTTGTCAAAGGTTTTTGCAGGTCAAAACTGAAAATGAATAACAAATAAAAATGCGGAGGCGTGGGACAATGCGCTGACAAGGATTGGATGTGATAGAGTTGAAAATTGATTATGATGGACTATGATGGTGAATTCACAGGAGAATGTGGTCGAAAGAGGAAAGAGTGAAGGAAAGAGCAGTGGAGGATAAAAATGAGATAGTGGAAAGATGTATAAAGAAAATAATAATAATAAAAAAAAAAAAAAAAAAAAAAGAAAGAAAGGAGCAAAGCACAAAAGCTTTTCTTTTTCGGGCGTGTGTATGAATGAATGGGTGTGTGTGCACAAATAAATGAGGATGCGGACTCCAATCTAATGTGCTCAAGTGTGCAACAATGGACGTGACAAATGGACAAAGCTTGGCCGCATATCTCGTGCCAATCCGCTCGCGACACCTGTGCGCGAGGTTCAATTGGCCAGCAAGAAAGAAAATTGTCAACAGCGATGCATCTCATGCAGGCCATTCACTGAGCAAAAAAAGAAGGCCGTAAACCTTACACACAAAAAGTGATACATGCATGCAGGCATGCAGCGGTAAATAAACAAATCAGGAACAAGCCGTGAATTTTTGCGTCCTCCGCCGCTGCTGCTGTGCACACTATAACCGAGTAGGCCTATTCAACAAAACGCATGGCCACAAAAAAAAAAAAAAAAAAAGGATAGTCGCTCCTCCAAGCCTTAAGAGATAAAAATAAATCATTAGGAACTTGAATATCAAAAACCATGCCTCTCGGACCATTATGCTACGCCTCGCCCTTAGTTTTTCTTTTTCGCCATACTCTTTTTTTTTTTTTTTTTTTTTTTTTTTAATATTATTTTGATAAATTTTAGCATAAATCTCAAAACTGTAAATAATAAATATATCGTTGGCTAGAGGTATTTGATAGGTGATGTTGTTGTTGTTATTATTGACTTGAGCGCTGGGGGCAAGGTGAGCGAGAACAACACCACATGCAGGTTGCACAAAACCACGGCTTATTTTGGAATTTTTGTTTTTCGGGAACACAGCAGATGCAATTAAAAAAAGATGAAGCGGGATGATTTGGGGCGAAACTGTGACCAATCCTTCTCTCCACCCATTTGTAATGTAGTACAACTATAGGCTCGTTGAAGAGTTTTTTTAACTCCTATCAATTCATTGAGAACTCTGTTCTTCCCAGATAAAAAGAAGAGAGTATTCGTGAAGCAGAAAGTTGATTGTTGTGCACCATTTTTTTTTCCTCATTGTCTATATGCTTCCGAGATCCTCTTTGATTCATGTGAGATGATCTACAATTTTCTAATCTTCGTCAAGTTATTCAAGGAAAGATAATACAGTACTCTTGACAAAATATCAGTCCCTTTAATTTAAATTGAATAAAGAGAAAATGGATTTTCCTGCCCAATCAGAGACCAGATGATATCGCATCTCATTTCCTTTTTCATGGAAACTGTTTGATGACATGCATGTATCGGGAAGAGATGAGTTGGTGCCACCATACAGCTCCTGAAGAGCTTAAGTTTGCCCTGTAAGGACAGGTCACAAGCGATAGTCTAAGGCAACCCGGTATTGAGATGTACTTGGGTATAGCAAGTCTTCGTCAACCGATATTACTTGCTAGCAAATTCTTACAGGAAAAAAGCCCAAGACCTTCTGTTAAGGCGGGATAGGAGTCTGGACATTCTCGTACAGAAGTGAGCATAGATGAAATTATGTAGCAGCGGAGGTGTCTTTAGCTTCAATTCCTATAAAGCTGGTAGCTAGCTTATCATGGAGGAGTTTCTTATAAAAGAAAAAAAAAGGTAAACTTAAAAGGATAGTCCATGGTCATGATTTCGAACAGATGTTTTACACTTTCAAGGTAGACAATATGTTTTTCTTTGCCACGTAGTGCCTTCTATCTGTGATGCGCGTAGGAACATCCTTCCAAGCCAACAGGGAGTGATATTTAGGCTTTGTGGGTCATCCTCTGAAGAGTAAAGTAGTTTCTAGAAGTCATGTGCTTGCACCATTTGTTCAAACCTCCAGTGCTAAATGTCAAATGCATTGTCTTCCTTCTACTCTCAAGCATCTATGGGACCTAGAGCAGATAAACGAGCAGATTTTGTTTTGCTGAACCAGCAAATCTAGAGGACCTTTACAGTCATCTCAAACAAGAGGCCCGAATTTTGATTGATCCCATATACACAGTTTTGCCTCCTCGAGAATGGACAAAGACTGTAATCTCTAGAAGCTTGAGTCCATATACAACATCGAAGTGACTAGTATTCGAGAAATGCAGAGCGATCCTTTTTTAATACTCTATATTATTCATAGCATGCATTTTGTCCAATGTGTCTTTCTTTGAAGAATGGGCAGCCCTTGGCATATTTGACTTTTATTCAAAAAAAAGTTGACGATTCGTTGATTTTCATTGGATAAAACCTAACCTAAATTAAGCATTGACGTGCTGCTATCCCGTTCTGTAAATGGTGCTATCTCATATGCCACTAGTTGCTTATTCCTTCAACTGAGAATGGCCTCTGCTTTCTAGACGCCCTTCTCTTCTATCTCTATCCATGCCTCTTGTCCCAAGTACGGTTTTTACCTGCTTTTTTTTTTATTATTCCTTTCTAGCTCATAATGTGCAGTAACAGGCATTGAACAAAAAAAAAGAGCCATAATCGATTGGACTATTATTATTTATCTCATTCGCATATTTTAACGTGTTACTTAAGCTATTGGATATTGCTACTGAAATTGTATATTCGACGCGTGAAAAGCTATGAAACTGAGCCATGTGTCAAACATGTGCAAAAAAAAAGATGTTAGTTCGCATGGACAAATGTTTATTATTTTGTATATGCTTCAGAAGTGAATCGCGCGTAAGAAAAAAAAAAAAAAAAAACGCTGTGACGATAATGGGTACCTTCCGAACAATATGTTTACTTTGGCCATGATCAGTAATTAGCATCAAGGATCGTGTATCTGCTCAAGCCAAACTTCGTCCATAAACATTAGCTAAAAATACTAATAAAGCAAGGCAAAGAAAATAAAGAGAAAAAAAAACTCTTTTACTGTTCAGATATCTGTAGCAGCTAATATAAAAAACACAGTATCCAACGTTGTAGAGCATTGTTTAAAAAAAAGCCATTTGAATACTATGCATGCAATACGAGTAAGGATCAAAAATATATATTTTGAACAGGGTTGGTTTCTATCCTTCCTCTCCTTTTCATCCTCTCCTTCCATCTTTCCATTCTTTCTTCTTTTCCTCCTTTTCTTTTTCTTTTCCTTTTTTTTTTTTTCTTTCTTGTTTTCTTGCTCTTGTTTAAACATGAGATCTTCTCGATCCGCTAAAGAAGGTCCTGACTACATAAACCTGGACCATCGCCATTGCCACAATCAAGAACGACTCTGACAACGAGAACCAATAGATCCTGCTCTCTGTCGACAACACTGTCGAATAGTTTCGACTCTCACGAGTGCCAAAATACTTTTGCATCCGATCAACCTTCAACAGCTCACTCGAAAGTCTAAATAAAGATTCATCCATCGCATCTGCTTGAGCTTGAGGTCCTGCGCCCTTTTCCTTTTGATCAGCTTGAGCTGGTCGCTTCTCATTCTCGACCGAGATCTCGAAGTCGATCGATTTCTCTGCAAACGTCGACATGTCGTTCGAGAAACAGAACGAGTACTCTCCAACTTCATTCGCTGTAAAGACATAATCGCCCTGACGATCCTTCTCCAAGCTCAGGATCTGTTTGTCCTTAGGATCCCGGACATCGACATCAATGTCAAAAGCTCCGCCAGATTGGACCTATAGTTAGAAGAACATACATATATATTAAGTAAATATAATCGGTAAGGTATTTTTTTTTTTGGTATGTTGACGTGAAGTTAAAAAAAAAACCCCCCACAACAAGAGAAGGAGCATCAAGTGTGTATAGCTACACGAACCATCGAATGGAAAAGAGAAAAAAAAAAAAAAAGAAAAAAAAAGGGACTTACCGCAAAGTAAAATGCAACCTTTTTCTTGGGAACATCTACCCATGTATAGAAGCAAGCCTTCTCATGAGCTGCAACGGTGTAAGTCAACGCGGTGGCCTCAACGGTTTTGCTGAGAAAGGATGAGGACAAGCAGAGGAAAGTAGCAAGCGCCAATCCAGCAGTTCCCATAGACGCTAATCGTGTCGAGATCATTTTATTGGCTTTTTTTTAATTATGTGCTGACAGGAAACCAGCGGCGAACAAGATGAGTGATGAAAACAAAAAAGTAATGAAAACAGATGAGGTTAAAAAAAAAAAAATTGGCGTGTGACGTGGCATTTGGCTTGTAGCAAGTAAGCAATCTTCATTTTGCTCCTGTTACTTGTACCTGAAGAAACAGCCATTGAGAGATGATATCTTTGAGGAAAATAATGATAAAAAAGAACAGACTAAGCTCTTTATTACGATTGAACGCGACTTGTCTTGGTTCATATAGTGGGCAATGGAACTAGGCTATCGTGAATCTGGATGTCATTGTAAACCCTTATTGCATATTTCATTGCATCAAATGGTCACCAGTCTGTCAGGCCAAAGAAACGCGTCTTAATTATGGATCTATCATCTTTGGTGAACTGTTTAGCAAAGGTATTACCATCTGGAGACAGGTCAATATCGTAAATGACATTACCATAGAACAAGATGATGTACATACTTCTTCTATGATAAAGCATTGGTCATGGTATAGTCGGGATCCTGTGCATGAAACCTGGATATGTGGGATGTGATCATTTATTTTGTTAAGAAAAAACGAGCCAAGCAAACTATTCTAATTTAGAAAATATAACAAGACTGATATTCTTGCCGAAATTATTATCAATATCCCTTTTTTTTCTTTTGTTCCTTGTTATGGTTACGAAGAGCGGAAGTTATAATCCGATGCTGGTTTGTTCAGCAAGATCTCCTCGATACTCGCCATGACCTCATCTGTGAGAAGAGGGACCACCCGAAGAGCCTTGACGTTCTCTTCGATTTGTGATGGCTTGGACGCGCCTGTGATCACGGAAGAGATATTGGGGTTCTTTAAGCACCAGGCCAACGCCAATTGTGCGGTCGAGCAATCCAGTTGCTTTGCAATATTGCCTAAATTCGAGACTTTTGAAAGCTTGACCCGACCATCTTCAGAGTCAAGTCCATCTCGGAGACGCTTCATCACTGCATTATCTTGAATTGCAAGACGGCTGTCATGTGGAACCCCGGCGTTGTACTTTCCCGAGAGTAAACCCGAGGCTAAAGGAGACCAAATAGTTGCACCCATGCCAAAGTTCTTGAACAAGGGCAAGTAATCCTTTTCAACACGGTCTCGATGGAACATGTTATATTGCGGTTGTTCCATCTTTTTTCAATGTCATATTTAAGGGAGAGACAAGAAAAAAAAAAAGGCTCGGATGAATATTGGAACGTCAAAAATAATTCTTTGGCTGATCTGCTCCACATTAATATAATTACCAAGGGTGCAATCAAGTTTAGACGCTGGGCGACAGCATGGGCTTCCGTAATCTGTTGTGGACTCCATTCAGATGTGCCCCAGTAGAAGGCCTTGCCTTGATTGATGACATGGTTGAAAGCGCGGACAATCTCCTCCATGGGAGTATCAGGATCTGGACGGTGAGCATATAATAGATCAACATAATCTAATTGCAGACGCTTCAACGAAGCATCCGTTCCTTCGATGATATGTTTACGAGATAATCCACGGTCATTAGGGCCTTTGCCTCCCCAAAAGATCTTTGTTGAGATAACCAAGTCTGAGCGCTTCCATCCAAACTTGCGGATGGCAACACCCATGTCAATCTCACACTGACCACCTGAGTAAACCTTAAAGTGCGTGTGACGAAATTGAAAGAAATTCGAACAGATCAGCTTTTTGCGGTCATCTTTACAAATCCTTTCTTGTCAAAAAAAAAAAAAAAAAAAAGGTCTATACCTCAGCCGTGTCAAAAAAGTTGATGCCCAGATCAAATGCAGTCTTCATGCACTGTTGAGCAATTTCAGGGCCAACTTGGCCTCCTATTGAGTAGCGATTATTTAAATAATATTCCAGGGGTTAGACCCAACGCGATCTTTTTTTTTTTTTTTTTTTTTTTTTTAGCAGTTACCAGTTTAATTAGTTATTTCTCATATAAGATCAAGAGTAAAAAAAAAAAAAAGAAAGACTACAGTATATACTTGCCATAAGTAACCCATCCGCCAAGGGAAAGGCATGAGACCATGAGGCCACTCTTTCCAAGATACCGATACTCCATTGATTCAAAAATAAAAAGTGAATGAAAACGAGAATGGGAATGACAATTGAGGAAAAAAAAAAAAAAAAAAAAAAAAAAAGAAAAGAATGAAATGGAATTGAAGCAAGAAAAAAAAGGAGGACTTTTCTAATCAAAAAAAAAAAAAAAAAAAAAAAAAAAAAAAAAAGGTCCCCGCATCTCTGTCATACACAAATATAGATGTATCCTCCAACTCGTTTGGTCAGTGATTCATATATTTTCTATTCAAAAAACGATGATTGAATTGATTTGGTGGCTGATTTTGACATTTCACCCTCCGTGACGAACTGGTGCCAAGGAATATAATTGGCTCTCAATTCAATCAAGATTATTCAAAAAATATATAAATCACTGACCAAATGGGACGGAGTAAATGTAAACGTTGAAGAAATACGTTGACAAATTATATAACGTATTTTCTCATTTTCAGGGGGTAGAATAACAACAATGATGCCTTGTTCCTTGCACCTGACATTTTTACTAATGTATTCAAAAAGGGGCCAACATGGTTGTTGGTGATCATAAGAATGAGCGTAAAAGAAATACCCATCATTTCCAGCCAAAATGGATTTCTTAAACCGGAAAAACTCTTAGGCTCAACTGTCTAGTGCCTCCCTTAAAAAGTTTTTGCAATGGAGCACGTGCCTTTTCCCTCTGCGAAAAGATAAAATTTTATTGATTGAATGATTAAAGCTTGGCTCCCGGAGACGATTGCTTCTCGCGTTTCGCCTTGATCCAAGCTTCGCTACGGCGCCAAAACGCCAATGTCCTTGCATCTAGCCGCTCAACGAGCGTCTTCTCCACTGTACAATTCTCTGTGAAGACCAATGCTTCCTTTCTTTGGACGCCTACATCCGCAGGCAAGAGTGAATCTAATCCGTTTTTCAAGCTGTGCTGACGACTCGTTTCACCCCAAGCAAACAAGATCCACAAGGTCATCATCTGCTTTGACAGTGCCTTCTCTTCCTCTGTCATTAAATCCAAGTAAATATCTGAACCAAACAAGAAGGGCAGCTCCACCGCATGATGCGCTCCAAGCCCCATTCCCATATCTTCAACTACCTTGAGAGGACGATCAAAATGGAAGCGAACCACATCACGAGAAATCGCAGGTTCTTGCCCCTGTTCTTTATGCTTCACTTGCTGCAAAAGCGACGCGCTAGTGGCATGGATCGGATACAAAAACACAGAATCGCTAATAACGACTGCCGAAATATCCGCAGCCTCTTCATTTGTCTTTGGTTCGCCATATATAGCTTCAAACTCTTTCTCTTCGCCTGGAGGACAGTATCTTGCCTTAAACCTTGGCCAGTGTTTTAAAGATTTACATCCTAATTCAGGAACAAACATTTTGCCCTCATCTCGACAATCACCCAACATCACAGCCTTGAGACCTGGATCATATCGGGTAGCATCATGAATCCACTCACGAACATCACTCTTGATTAGAACACCATCAATTGTTGGAGTAAACATACCGGTCTTGCCATGGTCTCCAGCAGTGACCAGCTCCTTTGCGGACATCTTCCGAAGATGTTCCAGTCTCTGTGCGGGCGTGAGATCGGGACGAAGGAGTCCAAAATGTTGACACAGTTGATCAAACCGACGTTGGCCTTCGAACAAGGGACGACCTGCAGGCATCGTGGTCGTGGCGCCGGATTGCAAGATTGCTCGTTGGAATAAGCCATGATGAGATGGGATGGCCATATGATATCCAATCGATGCTGCTCCTGCAGACTCTCCAAACGCTGTGACATCTTTGGGGTCACCACCAAAGGCCTCAATGTGATCCTGTACCCACTCAAGTGCAATCTTTTGATCTAGTAACCCCCAGTTCCCTACAGCCTTCTCGCTACTGCTTGATGGCAGCCGCTTGTCGGATTGTACATCCTGTACCAACTCTGCAGAAGCCAGGAACCCAAAATAGTTGAGACGGTAATTGATCACAACTACAATGACAGGTCGTCCTACATTATGGATCGAGTGAGCCACAAAGTTGGAAGAATCATACATATCCATCGCATTGCTTCCATCCTTGAATCCTCCGCCGTGGATCCAGACCATGACTGGGATCAATGGCTTGGATGAGCTTGGTTTATTACCGCTTTTATCCTGCAGATGGTCATATGGTGCGTAAATGTTAAGATTTAAGCAATGTTTCTCGCTATAAACTTTTGCGTATTCTTCTTCATTGTCCTCATCAAAATCTGGACTGGCCATGCTAACTATCGCATTCGGGCTTTTAGGCTGCTGGCATACGGGTCTAGTAAAGTAAATCAATGCAGTAAAGAAAAAAGCATTCCAAAGTCAAATTAAATATCGTGAATGTGTTTCGAAACCTTCGGTTCATTCAATTGCCAGTTAATTCTATTAATCTATTATTGACTACACTCCTTTAGCTGCTCGAATTGCTCATTTACCCTTGTCTAGAAGCATCGCGAACACCGGTCCATGGAGTGGCCTTGACAGCGGGTCGCCAGCGCTCAGGAACGGTAGCGTAGGGGATGTTAAGAAATTGTGCAACAGAAGGTTGTCCTTGGACTCGAACACCCCTGACAACACCACAACCAGGTATAGTCACATGCGGCGCAAGAGGCATTTCGTTTGAGTTGAAACTACAAGGAAGGAAGGAAGGAAAAGAGAGTGTGTGAGAAAGTTTGCGGATGAATGAAGCAATGGAACAAAAAAAAAAAAAAAGAATCGGTGTAGAGTGGATATGATTCGCAGTCCAACCGAAGAGTCTGTGCGAGCCATCTTTTGAGCCGAAACGGAGAACAATCGATCACAGAATATTTGACAGACGAGCATTCCAAACTGTTTATCAGGGTATGCTTAGCATTCGTCCGGTACTTGCTCCAAACAGAGCTGAACATCCTTACATGGAGCAGGCCTCTCTGTAAAGATTAACAACATTCTACTAATTGCGACCCCCCATTCTTAAGCTAAATTAAAAGAACTTGATCTCTGCTATTACGGAAGTGCATTAAGAAATGCATTTCATTATGATGATTCATTCGGCATGCACATTCTAATACAACGACAAACTATGAGCTTATTTTTTTCATTCATTCATTCGAGAATAAGAATGGTTAATTTATTTTTATTTCAATTGAAACTATGCCTTCATGTCTTTCAGAGGCATTTGGTGTCATACTGAGAGAGAAAAACAATAAAAGTGCCACTTTTCTACGCATCCATACCGCTAGGCTTTTATGCTATTTCCCTTCAACTTCTATCTAGTACACGATGGATCTGCAATACATTGTTAATGATGAAGACTATCAATCCCAACTTGATGACTTTAGAGATTTGGATCAAAAAAAAAAAAAAAAGATGGACATCGCCAATTTCGCTCACATTTTGTAAACCAACTTTTATCGCTATCTAAGTCTCGAGTTGTCATCAAGCAAAGGAACTCAAAGAGAAACGTAGAAACTAATGAGTCTCTGAGGGCTACTTTCAAGATATCAAAAGGTTCATATATTACTAAACACTCTCTTCCAAGCCCTCGTCGACATCTACCAGGATTTCATTTCCCGATAAGAACCAAAGAAAGCGAAGGAAGAGATGTTAAGAGTAAGATGGCATGTGAAAACTGCAGGATTAAGGACCTTAAGGAAGGCAAGAAGTCCACCTCACGGTCAGAATGGATATGCGTTACATGTAGGGTTCCTCTTTGCTTGAAAGCGAAGCAGAATTGCTTTGAGGAATATCACACCAAATAAAAAGAAAAAATAGGCTATAATATTTTGCGTACAAAACACATGTAAAAAACTACTCAAATTGCGACCATTTTTGGTCCCAAAAAATCTTTTCAAATTCAGGACAAGGGATACGCTCAATAGTCTCTGGAGACTCGATCGCCATTTATAAATCAGATTTAGCGCACTGATATAGGACGTCGACCACTACCCCTTCTCCGTTGAAGATGATTCATCATCAATGAACTTTGCCGAAAAGGTACAGGTCGCTGGCGACATCATGGATCAATTCGGAAGGATCATATTCACATTTAAGCTCGTTCACGTTGCTATCGTTACAATCCACCCAAAGGAGCCATAATCATAATTGGCGGTACCGATCCTCATCGATATTGCATAACTAAACAAGGCTCGCCATCACCCTTCTTCACAGTCTAGCTTCTTTAAGGCACATTCGAATCACTATTACTTGCAACCTCCTTTCAGGGGACAGATGGATGAGAAAAAGCGCAAGGAGAACAGTGCCCAGGTGCTTGAGTCTATTTGAGATACATAAATGTTGCCCTGATCCGATTGGGTGCGAGCGGTATTGGTGTCATACTGACGAGATCCACAACTTTCTTCCATAAAGGATGTTGGTCAATGGCTGTCAAAGAAAGAGTGGCTTGGATATTTCTGGTGATGCCTTGCATCCAGACGCGACATGTTCTTGCACTTTGATAACAGTGTGATAAGACTATTCATTCATCCCTTAGTAGAGTTGATATTGCTGGACAAGTGGCACAGGTCAATTCTTGTGCAGCCCATTTCTACACGAAACAAAAAAAAAAATAAAAAAAATAAAAAAAAAAAAACGACTAAAGTTCAATGAGAAAATAATGTCAACGTCGCTCCACTCTAAATTGAAATTGGAATGCAATCGTTTGTGTATACTTTTTTAATTGCTTGGTATGCTATGTTCATAATACACATGTGCTTGCTCATGTTGAATGAATCAAGGGACATATCGGGTTCCAAAGGAGTGAGGAGTTAAAGTATGTATAACCAAAAAGGTGCCTTCCAGTTGATCCATCGATCCTTTTCCCATTGAGCAATGCTTATATGTTTTCGTTTTTGCTCTTCCTAACCCCTCTTCTTTATCCTCATCTTCAATTTTTCCCTCCCCGAAGGTGGCTCATCGATCCCGATGCAGCATGTAAAAAAAAAAAAAAAAAAAAAAAGATGGATGTGCCTGCATAAGCATGGTGAGTTTAAAAAAAAAAAAAAAAAAAAAAAAAAGAGCGAACACTGCCGAGAGAGTAGAAGCAGTTCAACACTCTTCAAGATGCTAATCTTTCTTTTCTTTCTTTCTTTCTTTCTTTCTTTCTTTTTTTTTTTTTTTTTTTTCAATATCGGTGTTTGATCGTCTTGATCCTTAACCAAAAAAGACGATGGGGTAAGATGTCTTGAGATTGACAGAAGCACATCATGCGTTTAGGAATCAATGATGCAACTGATACTCTGACTGATTTGAGAAAAAGATGTTGAGCGAGGTTACAGATCAATGGTGCAATGCAATTAAGACACGGGAAAAAGAAAGAAGACAAGAATGTCTGTTTTCTTAGTCTGCATGCAATGCAGAGGTGGTGTTGCAGACAAAGCAAAAAAAGTATACATATTCATGTATCTACATGATGCACTGCCGCTCGTGCACCAGTTTCATTGGTCATCGTTGCAGAAACGTGAAGAACGAGCTTTTAATGTGTATCAGAGAGGTAAACATGACGAAAACCAAATCCGAGAATCAGGGCGAAAAGAAAAGAAGAAGAAAAAAATTAAAACGCGAAGGAAAGGGAAGGAACTCTTGATGAGGGTTCCCCAGGCCAAAGAGCAAAGTTGCACAAGAAAATAAAACAGCTAAAGCAAATCAAAGAATGATAAGAAATGAATGTTTCTGCCCGCCCAAATCCCAAAGAAAACAAAGAGAGACCACATTCTTTTGTTTTTTTAATCTTGATCTATCAACGCAATTTTTCATTTCTCTGCGCCCATGAATTTTTTGTTCATTCTGTAATCTTTTTCCCTTTGTTTTGTCGCTTTTGTCTCACACTCCATTCTTTGTCTCACCCACACTCTGTCTTTCTTTTCTTTCTTCTTCACTCTCTTCTTCACTCTTACCCTCATAGCTTACTCTTACTCTCTTACTCTCTTACTCTCTTACTCTCTTACTCTTAACTCTTGACTCTTAACTCTTGCTCTTACTCTTTTACTCCTAATCATTACTCTTGTTCTTACCCTCATCCTCGCCCTCAATCTTTTCCTTTCCTTTCCTTTCCTTTCCTTCTCTTTCCTTCCCTTCTCTTTCCTTCCCTTCTCTTCCCTTCCCTTCCCTTTCCTTTCCTTTCCTTTCCTTTCCTTTCCTTTTATTTCATTTCATTTTTATTGTGTTCCATTTCATCTGCACAGCAACCAAAGATTTTTCGACTCTTCAATTGTTCAACAGCAATTAGTGCACAGCACAATCGTTGCACTTTAATCAAAGCATCACTCTTAGTCTATTTTTACAGCTAAAACAACGATTTGTTTTTCATTTTATTCGTTCTTAAATCTTGTTTGATAGTGTGTAAGAGAGAAAGGGACTTAGCCCGTTTTTATATGAATGCGGATGAGTACAAGACCGTTCCTGTTTTGACATCCTTTCCGGGATAGACAAGACAAACAAAAAAAAAAAAAAGAAAAAAAACGGCTCTTCCTCTCTAACACCAATCATTGCATTTCCTTCTTTCTTTCTTTCTTTCTTTCTTTTTTTCCTTATTATTTGCAGTCAACTCATTGCATAAACTTCATTCAGATTCAATTCTCAATTCATTTTTTGCATTCGTTCATTCTTTCACATTCAAAACCAACAAAGCACTGATCCTTTTTACTCCCTACATCTTGCTTTCTCCTATCTTGTTTTGCACTCAATTGGCCCTGTGCGTGCATCTTTGTCTTTGTTTTTCAATCAGAAACAACGCTTTGTCCCTTTATTTTCCTTTTCCCCTTTCTTTCTTTTTCTCTTTCCCCTAATACAACTTCACACACTTTTCATACCTTTGCACACCCTGAGATTTTGAATTCTCATCTTGATTTGGCTTCATTCCTCATTTATATTCATTCATTCATTCATCCATTTCATTCTTTCATTCATTCGCATTTACTTATTTTTTTTTTATTTTGTTTGTTTGTTTGCCCTTGTTTGCCCTTGTTTGCTAGAAACTACTTCTTATTCCTACTTCTCCTTTGAGCCGTCTGATCTAAACTACAACGGCCTCTTTATAATTATAATAACATCCCAATCCTTCTTGAGTTCTTTTTGTTTTTTATAACGGATATCATATCAATTGGTCGCCCATCATTTTTACACTACGGAAGAGGTACAAAAAAGAAAAAAAAATGTCTCGGCGAATGTCTGAAACGGCTTCAGTAAAGTCGTTCGATAGTATCCCCACTATGGCCGATGTTGAGGCAACTCTTGGATGTGTTGACATGAATCAGCGCTATGAGCTCTTTTCCGGACGACTAGTCTCGTTTGCAGAGGTTGGCCATCCTTGTGGACATCCGGTCTTTTGTTTGTAAGCTTAATATTTTATAAATTTTTTTTTAATACAAATGAATCATCATTAGTTTTGTGGAACTAAGACAATTAGGATTTCCCACCCCATTGTTCCACCATGTTCACACAAGAATAATTTCTCTATAATCCAATTAATCTTTTTTTTTTTTTTGTTTTTTGTTTTTGTTTCATTGTATTTCTCAGTCTCGGATTGGGTTGCATGCGGTATTATTCAATCATTCTCGAAGACTTGGCTTTTAAACATTCGCTTAGGATTTATTGCATTGATCGACCTGGAGTCGGAATGTCCCAACCTGCAGAGCCGGAGGTAAAAATACAATCCAATAACTCCTCTCCTATTTTGATTTTGACTTTTTGTTTTTGATTATGAGTGCGTTTATGATTCTTTATTGTCTCTCCTCCCCCTCTCTCTCTCGGCCATTTCTGATATGCATTATTGTCGCGTGAACAGATGACCTCTTAACTAAATCATTCTTTCTTTTTCTCTCTTTTTCTCTCTCTCTATCCTTCTGATTACCTAATCAATTTTTATTTTACTACTACTTCGGGGTGGGTCGATTTTTAATTTGTTATTTTTATCTGCATTTTTTTTTTTTTTTTAAAAAAAAAAAAAAAAAAAAAAAAAAAAAAAGTCGTGGACACCTCTCAGGATGGCAGAGATCGTGGAAGAGATGGCAAATGGATTCAATATCCAAAAATTTTCATTGATGGGACATTCTTGTGGTGCCATCTATGCGATGGCGTGTGCATTACGACTGAAACCCAGGATTATAGGAACAGTGTGGCTGATGTCACCGTGGGTTCATCTGACGATTGCCAAGCGAATGAAATGGATTCGACATGTGCCTACGACATTATTGAGAAGCACAAGTACAGCGACCCTTTTATATAAATCTCTTTCAGTCGCTGCAAAAGAACCACCCAATAGATCGGACCCTAATATACTGAATTACGATCGAGAAAAGCTGGTAAAAGCGATGCTTCAGGATAACATGGCGGATAGTCTCGAGGGAGCCAATAATGATTTGATGGTGTGCCTAGAGCTCTATCATTCTTTTGGATTCAGTTATAAGGATGTTACTCTCCCTGTTCATGTTTTTTGGGGCACCAAGGTAAAAAAAATAAGAAAAAGAAGAGCCAGAAAAACATTATCAACGATTGAAGTTTCTTGGTTGTCACATAACGTCAAAAAGCTTTGTATTAACAATGAGCTTCTTTTTTTTTTTTTTTTTTTTTTTTTTTTTTGCCTTCTTTTTCTTTTCATACTCTTGCTCTCTGTAGGATGCTGTCATTTCAAGAGAAGCTGTTGACTGGATGGAACAAAGGCTGCCACAGTGTACATTGAGTGTGGTTGAAGGAGGCACACATGGTTTATTGTGGCGTGCAGATGTGGTTTCAAAAATCTTTAAGGGTATTGCATCCTCATGGAAACTAGCCGAATTTGAGCGAACGCTCACTCAGAGATGGTCAATTAAGCAGTTGGGACTAACCAAACATCAGTCTTACAGGAGCAGTACCTACAGTACCGTAGGGTTGCAACAGGCGATCCAAACCAGCAACATTTATGATACACGGCAAACTTTATACCAATCTCAACAAATCTTTCAGGACCCGGATAGATTCTAATCTGATGTAATTTACCCTTTTTTTTTTTTTCTCTCTCTTCATCAACACATTTTAAATTGTTGTAGCTTCCGTGTATACCTTTCCAAACTTTTTTTTTTTTTTTTTTTTTTTTTCATTTCAATTTTTTTTTATCTGTCATTTTTGACTGTTGTATACTATACCCCACAAATCCTTTTCTTTTTTTTGTCCTACATTTTTTTCTTGCATGGTGGCATTTTTTTTTCATTCTGCTTTTTTGAACATTTAAGGGACGATGAGGTTATGCAAGTTGAGACTTCAACTTGTAAAAAAAAAAAAAAAAAAAAAGTAGACTAGAGCTACTTTTATTATTATTGTTATTATGAAATATGCAAATAAATGAAACAACTCATTTGAAAGCATAACCAAAAGTTGGTGGAGAGATCTAGTAAGGAACTAATCTAGGAATGTCGGTTACACAAACTCTGAACTGTAACAAACAATTCGCGTTTTAGCTTTTTTTCTGCTTTCAATTTCCTTTTAGGCATTAAACTTGATGAAGATGATGTTATGGCTGTCATATCCATAAAGAAAGAAAGAAAGAAAGAAAGAAAGTTTTCGGAGAGTCATCAAACGCTTTGTCCAATTAGGGACTGATTTCTTTCGTAATAATATAAAAGTTAAAAATATAAAAAAAAAAAGATTCTGATAACTTTCCTATTCTGTGTTCTTTGTCGGGTTACGGGTAGCAATCAAGGCTTTCGCCTCACTATTGACATGAGTTTTTCTGGCTTGCTATTAACAAATTAAGTAAATACAAAATATAAAATAAAATGTCATCCAGTCAAGTAATAGAACATTTACCTTGAAATCGTCTTTTTATTGATTGCTTGATTGCTTTATTTATTTATTTATTTGATGATGACACTGTATTGCCACAAGCTTCTTCATTTTATTTATTACAACCATTCATATGCAATTTTTTTTTTTTTTTTTTTTTTTTATAGCAGAGTCGTTTGAATTCAATTCGATGCTACATGCTGACCTCGAAGAGTAGAGACAAGGAAAAGTTGAGCCAGGTAGTAAAGAGGCAGTCCGAAAAAACTATTCCAGACTGACTTCTGGACGAGTTTATCGCGGACTGTGAACACATCCGAAGCCACGAATAATACTGCGCCTAGAACTCTTTCAGAGAAATAGCCTTGACCATTGTTGAAGCTTCCGCATGCTGTTATTATTATTATGTTGAGCAGCAGCGTGTAAAAAGTCAACTATATATCAATTCACAAAGAAGTTGGTGAGGATGATAGAGAAATATAGAAGAAAAAAAAAACATATTTCAAAAAAAAAAAAAAAGACTTACAGCGATCTTCATGACCTTGCTCGTGATCTTTGGGAACAACCAAGGGATAAAAAACATATCCACAACAAGGGCGAACATCATTCCCTTCTTCGCAGCATATCCGTTCTGTCCATGGAGTACGAACGCGACCATGGCAGCGGTAATGCCACACGCGAAGCAAGCCACACCGGGCAAAAACCCCCAGTCAAACATCAAAAAAACATCACCCAAAAAACCACAAACAGATCCAGCCACAAGAACTTTTGAATACGTTGAACGAAAAAATACTGTGGGTGCAACATGGGTGTAAAGGTGGAGGAGCTGCCTGATTTGATCCAAAAGCAATCCGAAGATGCCAAGGACAGGGACATTCCTAAGGAACTCTGTAAAGTTAGAGAATGCTGCGTTGGTAAGAAGGGTAGGAGCAGTACTGGGGGCCGCTGGGGGAAGGTAAGCTAGGCTGGCAGTGACGAAGCCAAATGAAGCTATAGGCTTGGAGATGACTTGGAGAAGAGTACAGTTAGTGGCCAAAGAGAGGAGTAAAAAAGGTAACGCGGTGGCTGTCATTTGAACTCCAATGTTCCACGGAAGAGTGGCTGATGATAGAATTTCAAATATCTGAGCGAACGTTGAAAGAGTCATGATGTAAAGAATCAGATGAGGGAAGAAAAATAAGAAAGGAAAGAAGATACCATGAGTGACCTTAAAAGAGACACTTTGGTTGCTTTTTTTATAGTTTTTTTTTTTTTTTTTTTTTTTACCTTGATGTTTTTGTTTTCTGTTAATCGAAAAGTCATTACAAAATTTCACGTTCTCGTCTTGCTTTTTGCCTTGTGAAAATCAAGTTCTATCTATTATCTTTAGTTCGCTGTCATCACAACATATGCGGTCATGAAAAGCACATCGTTTTGGCGTAGGGAACTGAAGTAGTGAAGAAGTAGTAAAAGTAGTAGAGGTAGTAGTAAAGGTAGTAGAGAAGCTAGTTGAGCCTGTTCCCGCTGTGTTAGTTCTCTCAACTGAAGCCGAGGCAAGCAAAAACTATCAAACCGCAGACAGTTATAACTAATGGTTCTTTACATGCTTCAGCAGTAACCTGGTGGCGTGCTTTTCATAGTAATCAAGAGAGATCTTGAGAAGTAACAAGCCAACGATGAGGCTAGTGGGCATTTCCCTACTACAGGTTAGGGTCGAGCGAGGATCTACAGATCTCGTGACATGTATTCTTGAACTCTTCATGGAAGCTTAAGGGTCTTCTTTTTTTTCATACCACACGAAGGCATCTCTGTGTTCCACGAAAATATATACACCAAAAATGTGAAGAGTGAGAAGAGAATTCTGCTTTACAAACAGTTTAACCGCGACTTTTTCAGAACTTCAGAAGGATAGAACAAACCAGAAAAGGAAATCATGCCTGACAAATCGCAACGAAGGGCTCTCAGGAGCATGAAAAAAACTAAAAGACTACGCCCAAGAAATTTCGAGAGCTTCTCCACATTAATCTGGAGAAAAAGCATGGCAGACAATTCAACCTAATTGAAATTGAACGGCTTCTAGATTTATGTAAGTTTTTTTTTTTTTTTTTTTTTTTTTTTCCGATTTTCTTTAGCGCGAAAAAGCCAAGGTATGATGCTGTTATCTTGAAAATATTTAAATGTCGAAGATCTCGGCTTTATTTTGACCAACCAAAATTCCAAAGGAAAACATTGTTTTGGTTGAGATTGGTCCAGACGTTGTTTGTTGTTACACCCATGTTGTCTAAAGGGAATACTAATGTAGAATTTGATGAAGACAAAGGCTGAAATTGACTCCACTCCCTCCTCTCCTCCATCCTCTCCTCTTTTTCCGTACCTTATGCGTTCAGCAATGGGTGAGTAAAATTGCGCGTATATGTTTCTAGATGAACAAGCAATCATAAAAGAATGAAGGATTTATGTGAATGTGGTGGGGGAATAGGCTCTGTTCATGCAATCATACTCCGACAGCATCATTTTAACTGCTCCAAAAACCCCAGGCAGGGTCTGCTCAAGTCTATGACATATTGTGTATAGCGGCGAATAGCACAACAGGATCGGTTCACAATTTGATTCCACAATCATGCAGCACCATTTCAATTGTGTATCGTACAAAAAAAAAAAAAAAAAAAAAAAAAAATAATGAAATAAGGGGGTGTCGTACATTCTGGTAGACAAGGCACCAGATAGAAGGGGGAGAAGGGGGAAAAGGGAGAAGGGGACAAGTGGTACAAAGTGATCAGCTCATTATAGTATAATGTTGCTTGGGCCTCTTCTTGCCCCGAACTTTTTTTTTTCTCCCATTATGATCATGAGGACGAAAAGTTTGCTTCTTGTTCTCACACTGGATAATTTATGTTTATGCTGTTTATTTTTTAACTGTCTGTTATCCATGAAGCCGGATCAATCATTGTCAATCCACATTCCAAAGGAGAGAGAGATCAAAACACCAGATACCTTTGGGCAACAAACAAAAAGACCGTTTTTCTCTGTTTCTACTTTTACTTCTGCTTCTTCCTATTCTTTTGGTTTGGTGCTAAAGGGATAGGTATTCTTTGTAAAGTATATTCTTTGCTTGTCCTGGGTTCATATGCAGGGGCGTGGTTTTCAGGTACCAAACGGCCAAACTGTGCATTTCCTTTCGCCGCTTCCAGCCGGGGCCAAGGAAAAAAAAAAAAAAAAACCTCCCGTAGTCCATGAAAGACTATAAAAAGATCCTTCCATGTTTTCATTATTTCTTTCTTTTCTTGTTTCTTTTCTATACCACAAGCCATAGAAGCTCGACCTTTAGATTAATTTCTTTTGTCCCTATCCTATACCCCAACCTACGATCAACTCTTGATTGATCCACCACTCCCTTCTATTTATCACTCTTTATTTGACTGAGGATGAAGACTTTATCTATTTCAGCCGCTTTGGCAGCCGTGTCAGTAGCACTGTTGGCAGGAGATGCGCAAGCTGAGCTCTCCAAGATTGTGCGCGTCAATCCAACGACCCAACATTTTATCGATGCTCAAGGCCGTTCGCGTTTCTTCCATGGAACCAATATGGTCAAGAAGAGCTTCCCTTGGCACCATGATGTGAACAAGTTTGTACCATCGTGGTCTATCGTTGACAAGGATATCGAGGTGTTGAAAGCTTTGAACATCAACATCGTTCGTCTCGGTAAAAAAAAATAATCCACATAACATTTTAAGTTTATGCAATTAGTCGTTGGAGCATTCCATTCATGTTGTCTGTGCGTCTAAATCTCATCCTCACTAGGTGTTCATTGGGCTGGCGTGGAGCCTGTTCGAGGGCAGTACAATCAGACGTACCTTGATATCACCCATGGTATCATCAAGAAGCTTCAGGACAACGGTATCTATACCCTCGTTGACCAACATCAAGACGTATGGGCACCACAGCTTTGCGGACATGGAGCACCATTGGTAAGAGGGAATTGTATTTAATTTATTTAATTGTTATTTTTCAATGAGATTCGTGGGAAAAAAAAAAAAAAAAAAAAAAAAAAAAAAAGCGTGTCACACGTTGCATGAGTTATTAATCCCTTTGATTTATTTCGAAACAGTGGTTCGTCAAGACAGACTGGGTTATTCCAGCTCATCGTTTCCCTTACGCTCAAGCGGCTCCATTCCCTGTGGATGCCAATGGGGTCCCCAAGGATTCAGACTGTAATTCCATTGACTGGTCTCTCTCCTACTTGAGTTATGCTGTAGGAAACGCATTCGGGCGCTTGTACAATAACTATGATGGCCTCGGAGACGCTTGGGCAGCTTATTGGAAAGTTGTGGCAACCAACTACAACGCTCTTCCAGGAGTTATGGGCTATGACTTGATGAACGGTAATGAATCACATAAAAAAAATAAAAAAATAAAAAAATAATAAAAAAAAATAAAAAAATCAAAGACTGATATTTTATATTTTTAATTTTTTTCAATTTGTTTTCCTAGAACCATGGGTTGGTGATCATGCAGCAGACCCAACGCTATTGGTCCCAGGCAAGGCGGCCCGTAATATGGAGCCACTTTGGAATAAAGGCAACGCTGCCATTCGCACTGTTGATAAAACGACCATTGTCATGTTTGAAGGATCCACTTATGGTATGACAACCTCATACATGACACTAAAGGGCAAAAGAATCATGCTAAAACGATTTTTTTTTAATTTTTTAACCGCTCTGTTCTCATCCTCTTTATCATTTCTAGACATTTTGAGCGGATTCGAAAATGTTCCTGGTGGAGATGGCTCCAAGACCGCACATTCCTACCATTACTACAACCCTCCCCAGCTGTCTACTATCGAGGCGACAATCAAGAACCGTATCAAGGATGCCACTCGCCTTCGCACAACTGGCATGTTAACCGAGTTCCAGTTCTGGGACACCTCTGCTGCCAGTGTTGCTAAGATTCTTGAGGCCACTCAACAGGCAGATCGGTATATGCAGTCGTGGCAAGGTTGGGCCTATGAGAACTTGTGGAACCACAATACTGTGGAGCCCTACCCAGAATTGGCGCGCCTCTATGCTCGAACATACGCTGAGGCCACTGCAGGTGATACGAAGACACTTTATTTCCAAGACACAACTGCCAAGTACTGGGTCTCTTGGGTGGCGGATACGTCGATCACAGCTCCAGGATTGATCCGAATTGCTCCCCAGATTTACTATCCAGATGGGATTCGAGTGTTCTTTGTGCCTGAAGGTACGGGAACCTACACCATGGATGGCACGAACACGGTCCAGTTGCACTACACTGCTCAAGCAAAGACTGGACAGACCATTCAAGCTAGCGTTCAGCCATTCTTCCCTACAGACATTGTCAAGAACCAGGCCTCTGGAAAATGCATGGATAACGACAAGAGTGCTGTCTCTGCTGTAAGTTCTCCTTTTCTCTCTTTCTTAGGATACGCACGACATTATTTCGATTGCCTGAAGTATCGCTTAAAGACTCTTTTTTGTTGTTGTTGTAATTATTATAATGAATAGAACAATCCTATCATTCTTTGGACTTGCAATTCCACAGGCAATCAGGTCTGGAAATTCAAGAACGATACAATCTCATTGGCATTTGACCCTAATCATAAGAGCGACACCTACTGTCTTGATACCCAGCCCGTTTCTGGCACTAACTATCAAAACGTGGTCCTGAATGCTTGCCAGGCAGGATCAGTCACTCAACAATGGACTGTCACATCCACAGGCAACGTCAAGAACAAAGCCTCGGGCAACTGCTTGGACATCACAGGATCCAACTATTCAGATGGTACCAAACTGATTGCATTCCCTTGCTCTGCTAGCGGCACCCAGTCGAACCAGGTCTGGACTTTGCCTCGTGGTGCTAACGGCAGCTGGTAAAACCAATTATATATACAAGCTATAGTCGACAAATGTAATAAAGTTATATAGGAATATTATGAAGCTTTGCTTGTGGTATTTATTTCTAATGTTGTCGGGGATGAACGATATATTTTCTTGGTCCACGTGATTTCCCATTATAGAGATCTAATTCCTGATCTTCCACTTTCATCATTCTTCATCGTTTCGCTTTTCATTCTACACTTTTCGCTTTTTTTTTTTTTTTTTTTTTTTTTTTTTTCTTTTTTCTTTTTTCTTTTTTCTTTTTTCTTTTTTCTTTTTTCTTTTTTCTTCTTTTTTCTCATTTCTTTCTCTTCTTTTTAAGAATAATAAATATTCAGAATAAACTAAACTTTTTTTTATATCTTTGTAATTTTTGATGTCTTTTTTTTTTTTTTAAAAAAAAAATAAACCCCGGGTTCAACAACCGAGTTGCTTATGATCAGTATGAGCAAACGGTCTATTTGATCACATCGAAGGGGAAGATAAATATTAGGCACCCTTTATATGACCTGGCTTTACCATGCCATTGGCCATTCACTCTAGTGTCTTACATTTTTTTTTTTTTTGCTTTATTGTTTTTTATTTTCTATAAAATGCCAATCTTTCGCGAGTATATGCCTCAACTCCTTAAGGATAGAGTGCTTATTGCGTGGAGTGATGCCTTAGGTGCACTCTCTAAGTTCTGGATATATCAACTTAGTCAATTTAATAGTATAGTCGCGTTGATCGTTGGGGCAATGGGAAAATGGGACCTTTTAGTTGTAGAAATAAGGGCTTGATCCTAAGCTGCTTACTCATTTAATAAAAGCAATTCATTCATTTTACATGTTCTCAATGTATTCGTCGTCTATCATAACCAATGACTTGACGATGGGCAGATCATGGATCGTTTATATATAAAGGGCAATGTGATTAAAAATGGGGCCTTGATTCAACCACTTTATTAGGTCCTTATTTAGTTAGGCGTATTGTATCCAGTGGATTATGATTGATCAGGAAACAAGATATCCAAGACAGTCTTCATGGGAGTCTGGCCTGAAAGTTCCAACTGATCAAGGTTCATCTTGGAGACTGCTAGCACTCGCTCATAACACCAACTTTCGGTCATGTTATTGTCAATGTCTTCATTAACACCAGTCAAAGACAGTGATGATGCTAATCTTGATGTCCTTTTCACACTCATTGACGCTCTTAACTGAGGGTAAGTTATAGAAGTGACAGCCGTGGTAGCAGGAGTTATAGCAGATTGTTTGATAGGTTTCTTAAGACACTTTTTGGTCAGCAACTTGTCCGCAATATAATGGAGCCACTTGAATGATGGATTCAACGCCATTTATTCACCAGGAGAAGAGCATCGCACTTATTAGTTACCTCAGTTTGTCACATGAATTTTTTTTTTTTTTTTTTTTTTTTTTTTTAATAAAAAATAGGTCAACTTACAAAAAGATTTGTCCTTGGACAAGACGCTGCCCAGTCCTTATTGAGAGCTTTCTGCATCTTGCGATAGATATCATACTGGTAGTCGCCCTGGCCCCTAAAGAACTCTTGGTCCTTCTCCAAATCCATGTAAATCAGGTTCCCTTTATTTCCCTGAACTCGTGCCAACGTAAAGTCGATCATTTGAACAATAATCCCGAATGTAGGAATGCTTCGCGTTGTTACCCTTGTCCTTGTCGTCGCTATTGCTGGATTATGGTTGCTTTGAGCGTCATCAAGACCATTCAGATCATGGCCTAATATGGGGTCACTATCTCCCATAGGAAACATAAGCCGTTCTTGAGAAGTGTCCTTGACAAGGATGTTTCCCCAATGTAGATCTCGATGTTCAAACCAAAATGGCGCTTGTTCTTTGGATTCCAGCGATGCTGCCACCTGTGCAAGGATACTCCATGCTTGCTGCCAATTGGCGAGTGGACAGTGCTCCAAGTCGATACCACCATATGGAAGAAGGATGATGCAATACAGCTGATCTTTTGTATATTTATCTACACTCAAGACGTTTTTTTAAAAGATATGAGTATATGATTATAAGCTTTTATACTTCTATCTATCACTGTCTCTACATCCTACATGACTAACAGACAAACATGTTTATATATTAAAAAAAAGACAGAAAAAAAAAGAGAGAGAACCAGATAACATACCTGGTCTTTCGCTTTCAGTACCATTCTGCCTCCGGAATTGATTCCAAGCCGATAGAAATGTCTTCGGGTATCTTCCTCTCACCACAAGTGCGCTATTTTGTTATTAGAAAATGAGTAGGCTATCAGCAAATCCCGAGACTAAATTTTTTTTTTCCTCCTGCTACATTGACTGAAAGAATACAATTAAACTTTAACTTGACTTTACCCAAAGCTCCCAATAAACCCTTTCCAACCATGCATAATTTGCGTCGACACCATCACTTCGCGATAAATATCCTCAAGTAGCAGCTCTGTTGACTCTGTTTCGGGTTTCACTCCTCTTGTTCTGCGTCCACGACTTCCCGATACAGACCCGTCTCCGTTCTCATTTCCATTTTCTCGGTTACTGTTGAATGGTATGACCTTCATAACCAATTTTGGCTTCATTTGAATCGACTGTATGGATAGTAAATCATCTTTCATAGACTCTTTGATATAGGCATTAAGCCTTGGTGATTGAAAGAATGTAGAGTCATTATAGCTGCTGTGGTCCCGAAGACGATGGTCATAGTCATAAATGCTCTTTCCCGCTTGTTTTTGAATTGGCAGTTCCACTGTGTAGACCTCTGAGTAAGTTGCTTCGCCAATCTTGGTCAATGATTCAAGCATACGTTTTGGTAGCAATGAATCAAAGTCCAAGATACCATGTCCGTTGCGAGCTTCTGATGACGATAATGACGCTTTCGATCCGTCGCTTCTTTCGCCATCTTGATTCTCACCAACATCATCCAGACCGTGAAATTGAGTAAAGAATTCTTGATCACATATAGAGATGAGATCATCCATAGTAGGTTGAAATATTGATTTTCGAATACTGGTTAACACCGCTGGAGGCCGTCTCAAGGATCGAATCTTGCGTTCTAGCTGCTGCTGCTGTAACAACGGTTGCGTGAACACAGTAGATATCGGCAAAGAATGCTGTTGGATGGAAGATAGTGGATTTTGAGAAGGATCCTTCAACTCACATGACGGTTGCTCAAGTATATTTTGATTAGTGACATCTCGGAATGGATTACAAGCGGTATGAGGCAAGTCATGCAGTTGAGGCTCTCTCCCACTCTCGATCCGTACTCCATGTTTAGATGGTGAATGACGGCTAACTTTGGTGAGCTGAGATCTCCGTGGGGCTACAAGCGAGCTTTTGTGCCGGTAAAGCCGTGGCAAGGGCTGAGGAGCCGAGGGATGAAGTTTAGCTTCTTGCGAGAGTGATAATTCTGTAACCGAAGATGGTAATGATAATAATGAGGACGATAGCGATGGAAACAATGATAAGGATGATGATGACGACAATGAACTTGAGAAAGAATCTGGCACTCTTTGCCGGAGGGCTGCTGTTTTCCATAAAACACCACGGTCTTCCTGTCCGACTGCGGGTATATCACTGCTCAGTAATGGTTCGATTGGTTTTGGAGGCGTGTCATCGTCCAAATAAGACTCTGACTCCTCCAAGTCCGAAAGTGATGGAGATGCCGGAAATAGAGACAAAATTGAGTTGCTAGGAGAGGAGGGAGATGTTTTGCGTTGTTTTGTGAAAAGTCGTTGCGGCGTGATCTCAATCGAAGACATCCTCTTTCCAAGTGCAATGTCTACACAGTCATCTTGAACTGTATCGTCCCTTAGGCGCTGTGACTCCTGTGTGACAATCCGTGAGCTTACTTTCGGCGGTGTACTAGGTTGCTCATATTTAGATAGGCCCATATTCACACTAAATAGTTCTGATACAGTGCTTTGCATTATGTTTGTATCTATAAGTCTGCTCCCTAAAGATAGTTCCCCATCCTTTTCTGCTGATATGAGCCCATTCATATTGTTATATTTACGACGAAGCTCCACTTCTCTAAGCTGTTGCGCCCGCCTGTTGAGGATATCCATGGATTTTTTGGTATTTGGAGATTCTAGAAATGGATTTTCTTGCTCACTGGGCAGAAGTTTGTCTGGCAAAAGATCAGATGCAGCGGGCCTCCCGCTTATGATTGTATTCGTTCCCTCACTTTCTTCAGGCTCAACCAATGTCTGGAACCCAAAAGGATTGACCCGAGGCTCAGGAACACGCAGCTTTGGCAATTCTTTCATCCTTTGCAATATATGAAAAGATGGAGTCCTGAATAAGACTTCGTCACTATCGCTCTCATCTTCATTCTCGCTATCCTGATCGTCTACACTATCTCTTTCTGCAAAGAAAGCCTTTTCTTGAAATATAACCTTACGCTGCGCGGCTAAGTCCAATCGAGTGTACATCGTTGAGGGCAGAGGCTTTTCCGTCCGCTTTCCCGATACTAAAGAACTCTGTATATCCTTTGGTCGCAGCGGAGTTGGCTGCCTAATATAGGAGCGAGCTGTAGCGCCACCACCAGGTTCCCTTAAAGGTAGGGGTCCTACCTCTAAACCCGAATCTTGAGCTGAACAGATGTTTGTCATGGAACCTTGGTTATCATAGCTACTATCTATCCAGTGGGTATGGGCTGTTTCGAAAGATGAAAGTTGTCTCCTCCCCAGGGAGTGAGCGCTGTGCTGTGGGCTTAATCCTCGTATCGAATAAGCATTCTGAATGTTGGATCTTTCTCCTTGGTTATCAGATCCTATTAATGCTGCTAATGTCAGTTCATCGTCATCATCGATCAATACTGGATCAGAGTACAATAAGCTCGCTTTCGCCACCGCTGTTTCGAAGTCTGATGATGACGGTGAGGAGCACTCTGAATCTTTATTTTGGGTTTCTGGGGCCTGTAGTCGTTGATGGTGAGCGCGGTGTGCCTGGATTCGTTCAATGCGTGCCTTCCGTTCTTTCTCAAGTCTGTCCCAATTGAATTGAGTACGGTCGTATGGCGTTGAAGATTCAAGAATTGATTGTTTAGATTGTGATGATCGCTTGCCATAGGTCCTTTTGAGTGGTGGATTCACTGATTGCTTGGAGCGCAAGGATGCAGGCGCATGCATGTTGACAAGGAACTGAATTACATGGCGTCCAAAAAGAGGTGTGTTCTGAATTAAAATGTTTTGTCACGTTTATGTTAGGGTCGCATGCATGCACTTAAGGAGTGCATCCGTGCGACATCCGCACCCCTCTCCGTTTTTACACACCGGCTTTCATACAATTTTTCTCTTGCTTACTCCATCCCGCTCCCTAAGAACCAGCTTAAAAACGACGCGTTATTGCTCATGGACCTAGGCATCAACAACACTGGCCTGTCTGAACAGTCTGCTACAGACCGCACTACCATTAGCAGCAATCATGCTCTCATGACTATGTCTAATGACAGGGCCATCACAGGGACTGATGAAACCACAGACCCAGAGGCTTCAGCTTCGGCTGATGTCAATGCTGTCACTACTGCTACTGCTGCTGCTGCTACCGGTGCTGGCGCTGGTCCATCCACTGAGGCTAGCAAACCACGGATGAAACGTATGACTCTGAACGATGCTCAGAAATACGAAATCTGCGTCTTTATGCGAGATGAAGAAGAGCGATCCGGCCGACTTACCAACAAGTCTGTTGCTGCCTATATTCTCAGTCGATATGACATTAAGGTCGATGAATCCACTGTCTCGCGATTAAAATCTCAGGCCGAATCAAGACTTAGTCGTGATTTAGCTAACCCTATGGCTAAACGGCATCGACAAGTTGTGTTTCCTGAACTGGAGCGTCTTTTAGCCGAGTTTATTCAAACTAACAAACGCAAGATTGTCATCACGGACTCAATGCTTATCAACCGTGGAAAGGAGTTGAGAGACTTGTTGAATATTCCTGAGACCCAGATGAAGTTCTCGGATGGATGGCTCAACAAGTTCAAAGTTAGGCATGGCTTAAAGGCTGCGTCTGTCCAAAAATCTATGCGCATCATTCCCGTCACCCCTAACACCAACAATGCTCTCAGCAGCAAGCGCGCAGGTGCAAGCAGTAGTGGTAGTAATACCATCAATGCGCCACAGGAGCGATCAAGACAGCCAGCAGGGGTAGTCGCAATATCATTGGATGACCACAATACTGTCGAAACCACCCTCCCTACTCACTCTCTCAACCCGTCTTCTACGAGTATGAACCATGATGAACACCCAGTAGATGTTGATATGCAGCTTGCAACAAGCATGGATGTTGATCAAGCTGAAAGCAGTCGCGAAATGATGACAATGGAAGAGGTTCTGGGGCAGCATGAAGCCTCTCGCGCCGCCGATACAAACACTCGAAACACCGTTGAGTCAGGCGTCCATGCCAGCGGTGCAGACTTTCCAGAGATTCAGATGGAGGTCCTTGCAAGTGTCTATGGCAATCCTTCCTCATCCGGATCTACTGCAACAGGTGCAGGATCGCAGCCGGGGCACCAGCGACAGCGGACAGCCTCTCGCTTGCGAAACAATCAAAAGGGATCTTCGTCCATTGCAACAACAACAGCAGCATTATCATCAATGACAGTCACAACTTTACCAGCTTCAGCACAACTGAACACAATTCTACCATTGACAGCTACTACACCAGTAATGGGAACTGCTGCATTAACCGATTTAGGGCTGAGCACACCCACATCAGCTGCAGTCGTCACCGCCGCTGCTGCTTCAACTAATGCCACTGGGGCGGTCTCTGAACCTGTAAATAGCGCGAGCAGCAATTTGACTCGACCCACACCACTAGTCACACCAGCGAGAGCATCGCTCACAATGCGCTTGGCGGATCCTATCGCCGCGGCGTTTCAACCAGAGCCGATTGTGGATTTTGCAGAGGCAGCACAATGTGTTAACACTTTGAGGATATTTATGCAGCAGCAAAACTTTAGTAGTGATCAATTGGAACAACTCAAGCAAATCTACTTGACTCTAGATGGCAAGCGGAAGCAGCAACAGCAAGAGTCATAATATTGCCACTTTTCGGTTAGCATTTAGCTCGAAACACCTCTTTTTCTTTCTTCTTCTATGGGACATATACACGTGCTAATAAATGTTAACTAGATCCTAATAAAAGAGCAAGTACTTTTTTTTCTCGTCTTGGCCTAAAGATGTTTCAGCATCTCAATCTAGCCATGTCCAGATTGGAGGTGGGAATGAGAGCCGAAAAAATAAAAATAAAAAGGGGTTTGGGCATCCGGTACCCCACGGTCGACTATTCTTGTGACCAATCAGGATGCAACGTTAGAGTGGGCGTAAAATGTGTATTTTTTTTTTTTGGGTGTATGTCACCACTAAGGTACTCATTTTTGGGGACGGCATCGGTTATCAGGAAAGACATCACTGCTTTCTTTGACCTTGGCCCTTTTCGCTGTATTCCGTCTTCAGCTCCCTCTTTTTTCCCCTTTTCTTTACACAACTGGTTTTGTTTGCAATTAACAAGTGCTTAATTCACTTTGCTTTTTAATCTTTCATTCTGCTCTTCATTTTTGTTTCTTTTTCTTGGTCTTTGCTGTATATATTTTTTTCTCTTCCTCCGCTTTCACTTACTTACTCTTTCAGGAGTGAGCTATTTGTACGTGCCATTTGAGCTTAGGTATCACATATCTCTTTACCTTGCTCTTTATCTTTATCAGGTTTATTTTAAAAAGACATATTTGTCCATCAGAATCTTTTACTATGGATTGCAACTGGTGTGCTGTTTGCTCCAAGCATTTCCATTGCGAACATGTAAGTAAAAGATGTGGTCCTAAAAAAAAAAGTGCTTGCACACATAAAGAAACCAGGTCTATGAATACATTTTTTTTTTTCAACTAACGTTTCTCATGATTATGGTTACTTTTCTTAAATTTCTAGCAAGCAAGCCTTTATTGCTCTGATGAATGTCGCGAAGCTGATGCATTGGCTTGTTGCAATTTCCACGACTGTGATCATCCGGATGGATCTGCCCAACATGATCACCTCACGTTCTGTCATCATCATCGGCCTGCGATCCGGATCCCTTCGTTGCCCCTTCTGAACTCGAATCCAAATCCATTAGCAGAGAAAAAAGCCTTTGGCCAACAACAGACTGATGGATGGACGCGATTCCTACAGCAGCAGTACAATGGTCTGTATCACTCTCATTCGACTCAAACGTCCTTGCTTCACACTATGGACGTAGGGTACGGTGGTTCTCATCACCACCGCCAACAGCATGGGAATAGTCATGGTCACGGCCATCACTATCAACCTCAGTCATCTGCTTCTCACTCACATTGTACACGAGTCCACAATAACAATAACAGCAACTTTCAACAGCGCTTATACCAGACCCATGGGAACTCTCGAGAGTTTCGTGAGCAATTGCAGCAACAACAGCAACAAGCCCTGAAGCAGTTGCATCAGTATCATCACAAAACTGTATTTTATTCTCACACGCGGCATGCATCCATGACTGCAATCGAGATACCCACTGTCTCCTCTGTTTCCTCTGAAGATGCTGATTGTCTAGTAACTTCTCTGGCAAACTTGTCCCTGTCTAAGGAACAGAATATGCTTCCTTCCCCATGTGGTTCCTTCTCTTCCTCTTCTTCTAATCTCTCTTTACCCTGTCAGATAAAGGATTGTGAGCAACCCTGCGTGATCCGCAAGAACAAGACTTTGCCTCCGCCAACGCTCTCACACATCCTTCCAATGACAATTTCAAATCCTGCTTCACTTAGTCCCACACGCGTTGTTACAACCATTAGGCCTACATCTCAAAAAAGTGGACGTAGTCAAACTAACCATAAAGGCGTCCTTGATAGCCGGTCTTGCGCATCATCATCAGTCTTTTCTTTTTCTGGCTCAAATGGAAATGATAATGATGATAACGATCAAGTCAAAGACAGAGAGGAGGACAGAAACGTGGACCCTTTGTCGCATGCGTGGCCTAAGATGGACAAGTTCTTCTTTTTTCCAGATCATTGCTGCCGCACTTCTACCTGTTTGACAGCAACAAATTGCTCTATTCGTACAAAAAGTAATAATAAGAAGCCTGGCAATAAGGGTAATAAAAGCAACAAGGAGAATAAGAGGGCCATGTTCGTTTCAGAATTACCCCCTCCGCCTGTCTCAGCTCGTTCATATCGTGATACAGATGATTGTATCGCATTGAAGGCTTCCATCTGGGGTGCAGGCTGGCGTCAGGTCGAGCCCTTGCCCGAGCCACTTATGAGGGCCTGTCAAAAGAACAACCTACTTTGGGCAGGATGTGAACGAGATCATCATCACCACCATCACCGTAATCATGGGCACAAAAACCGCGGTAATGATGGTAACCTTGGTCGCCGCAAGAGTGCGTCAGATGCTTCTTCATGGACTCCAACAGACTGCTCATGTCGTCTTCCTCGTAGCCTACAATTCATTGATTGAAAGAAATTTAATTAGGGTAATAATGTAGTAGCATCCACCTATTAAAAAGAGCAGAGCCATCATGCAGAGATTTGTGATTGCATGCATGGCTATGGGTTCTTTTTTTTTTTTTTTTTTTCCATGAATAAAAAAGCTCACGAACTATTTATTAAAAAACGGAGGGAGCAGACGGAGCGAAACATTCATCGCTTACTGCCCTGTCGCCCTATAGCGCTATTGTTATAATTTGACCCCTCTCGGTCTTTCGGTTACACTGCACTGCGCCCAAGTAAGATTTTTAATAGCTTACTTTGCTTAGCATCCATGCTAATCATTGCTAACCCGTTGCTTAGCATTGTTTAGCATCCTAGTCTCTTGGTATTGTCTTCTTCTCACCTTCTTCACCTCTTCCTCCTTCTCACCTTCATTCCTTGTCTTCATTCCTTGACTATTCGTCCTCCTTACCCTCTTTCTCTTTCTCTTTTCCCTTTTTCTTTTTTTTTTTACGATTCCCATTCACTTTTAATTCCGATCCATCCATTCAAAATCGTACCTGTCACATTTTTTTTTTTTTCCTCATTCAATCTCATTTCTTTTTAAATCTAAAAGAATGTCAAATCAGCTCAACTTATCAATCCCAAGAGACTTATATTTGGAGCCTATTACTGCTCCATTAATCACCGGCTGCCGTCTTAAAGCCCTCATAGACTCTCCACAATTTCAACAAACTATTGTCCTTCCATCAGGGTAATACAAAAATATAAAAAATAAGAGACAGCCCTTTGTTTTTTATTTTGTTTTGTTTTGAATTAACATGGTGTGTTCCTTTTTTTTTATATTGTTTCAGGAGGACAGTCTCATATGCGACTTGCGGTTCGAAGACAGGGACCCCCGTTCTATATTTTTATGGCTTGGGAGGAAGTAGTCGACAGATTGCTAGTTTACACGCACAGGCAGTTCGTCTTGATATCAAACTGATCAGCATTGATCGTCCAGGAACAGCATTTACAGATCCTTTCAAATCTTCATCATCATCACTCTTTCCAGCGCGTCGCCGGAAATATAAAAAAAAAAAGACTACTACTACAGCTACTGATGCTACTACCGCCATGACTACGACAACTATTAATACGCCTGCAGTAGTAACAGCAATAGCTACAAGTGTAAAATCAAAAGAAGCACCAGAATTAGAAGCATCCACATTTCAGAGCACAGCTTGTGAGCAATTATCCATCTCAAAAACGGTAGCTGTTGATCACTCTCATCAAAGCCATGTGGATACTTCTACCGTTAACAACTCCGTATCCGAAAAAGAGCTCAACAGCAAGAGCGATAGTACCAAGATAGATGAGAGCTGTGGCAACAATGGCAGTAACAACATCAATAGGAAGATAACACTCTTGCGTAGATCCTTTGATAAAGATCGTCGAAAAAAGAAGGTCGCTTCTTCCACATCATCGTCATCACCTCCATCATCACCATCCTCGCCTTCTTCCTCCACTTCTTGTCTGTCTACTTCTTCAGAGAGGATGATCAATGCACGCGTTCACCATACTTGCCTTGAAGCGCTCGCAGTAGTTGATCATATCTCACCTGGCGCAAAATTCGGACTGATGGGTCATTCTTGTGGAATCTACTACATTATGTATATGGCTCATCTGTTTAGTGATCGACTTCTTCCTGGCCCCATCTCCTTGTTGACTCCCTGGGTACCATTCAACGAATGTCCCGAGACAACCAGCAAAACATTCAAGTTTTTAAAACATGTCCCCAAACGATTAGTATGGGCTGTCACTAGCTTAATGAACCATTTAGGATCTATGGTCCTTTCATCAAGCAATGCGCTCTCGGGACCTTTGCCCAATAACAGCAACAATAGTAGTAACAGGGATCTGCGTAGTATATTTGGTGAAGATGAGATAGAGGGTGGCGACAGCAGCGTTGCTAATCTAAGGACCAAGAAAAGCAAAGATGATATCAGGACAGATGAGGGTGATGATGATGCGAGCGATACTGATGAAAGTAGCGCCGATCCATTTATTGTTCAATTCTCAGATTCCTTTGACAAAGTTGTCCTACCAGCATTAGTTCAAGACATGGTAAGCACAAAAAAAAACATATTTTGATTCGTTATTACAACTATTACAGTAAGCACATCTTGATCAATTTTTTTTCGATCTTCTTCTCACTCTCCCGCAAACTCTATTTTTTTTTTTTTTTTTTTTTTTTAAAAAAGAATCGACAGCATTCAAATGGATATAACGCAGAGATCCAGATGTGTGTCTCTGATGTCGGGTTTGATTTAGCAGAAGTGGCAATGTCCTTACCAGAGGGCATGACCATTAACGCCTATTGTGGTCATTTGGATACCATTGTCCCTATTGAGGCTTCACGGGAGATGAGTCAGAAATGTGGCTGGAAGATCCATGAGTTCATGCACTCAGGTCATGGTGGTCCTCGGATGAGTATGTATGCACTCGAAGATTATGCTCGAGCTGTTCGAGCCATCAAGTCTGCCGAGTTTGTAACAGAACAGTTCTCAGAAAAACATCACTCTCCCAAGTTAAAGGCTCAGGGCTGAGTTTAATATCAAAAAATAGAATAACAATAAAAATAATAGAATTAATGATAATAATAGCTATAGTTGCGAAAAATATCTATACATTATACTTTATATCTGATAGTTTCCCTGGCTACATTATATGTCTATGGATTTCTAAATGTCTATCTTTTCCATTGGATATTCTCTCCCTCTCTCTCTATATAAATATTACTTTTCATTTCTTGCTGGAAAATGTGGCTTCAACTCGAGCCAAGTTATCGGGTCCACCCCATAACCGTTTGAACAGATCCTTTTCCAACTCAGAGACACGTTCAATTTGATCATGATCTAGCCCGAAGCTAACAATCTCCTTCATAGCCCTGACCGCTGCTACACATCGTCGTGCACTATTATCATCAGAAGCAGCACCTCCACCACTACCATTCCCTGTTGTTGCTATTGTTGATGGTGGTCTCCTCTCCCAAACGTATTGCTGCATATACTCCGTCGCTGTCTCGACTGCCTTTCCTACTGGTGCAATACATTGAGCAAATCCACTCACGAGAGCATCTCCATCATGTCTATCACTATCATCTTCATTGCTCTTCCCACGAACACGAATGGGTTCTGCAGCAGCCAACATTCGAAGAGCTTGACTCTTGGACACTATATGGATCAATCGGCTGGCCCCACCCCATCCAGTGACGACACCCATCTGAGTCTGTACAAACTGCACCTTGGCTTTCTCAGTCATGCAACGATGATCACAGAAGGTAGTCATCTCTGCTCCTCCTCCAATAGCAGCCTTCTCAATCGCCGCTACCGTCAAAATTGGAAGACGCATGAACCGTGTCAAGGTTGAAACCATCAAGGCTGACATCTCTGATCCGGCTTGAGAAGTTAATAACGTTGTCTTTGCAGCCGAAACATCTTTGGAAAGCATAAATAAATAGAAAGTAAGCAAGGCAGAAATATTCATACAGAGCATTAGATCACCTTTTCCTTTTATAACTGAAAATGGTTTTTTTTTTAAAAATAAAAAAAAAGTCTAACAGTTTTTTTTTTTTTTTTTTTTTTTTTTTTACCAAGACCAGCGCAGTATGACTTTTGATCCGCGCCTGTGATAATGATCCCAACTAACCCTTGTAACGTCTCCAAATGCTCCTGACTCAATTTATTATCGGAGATCAATTTCCCTGCACTCTTCAATACCAATCCTGAATCTCGATCAAGTTGAGGCCAGCCCTGCTGTCCTGTTATTTGGTCATGATTACTATCATTAGGGCTGCCATTACCATTCAATCTGATTGCTCCTTCTAGAAAATCCACGCAGTCTGCTAGTTCCGCCATCATCTTCCCTGTTAATGCATTATGTTTACTTGGATTTGAAAGCGTCAAAAGTGCCAATCCTGTTGAATGATTTATATCCAGCTCAATATGGCCTTGTCCAAATTTCCGGAATTTAGCACGAAGTTGTCCAAGCTTGGTAGGGTGTCGAATTTGACACGCAAAAGATCGACGTTGATATCCTGTATAAGTAGAAGTAGTAGTAGTAGCAGCAGCAGCAGTCGTCGTCGCAGAAAGTAGCGAAGGATAAGGATTAATAGAAGAGGAAAGAACCCTAATAAAGGAGTATGTCACCATTGCCCTAAGTGGTGAAGACAATGATGTCCGATGGGAAAGCGCGAATGTCATGGCAACAGCGGTCGTGATGTAATTAAAAAAAAGCTTCAAGGCGGAGAGATGCAAACCCTTCAAATCTCTGTGCTCCGTGGACAAGATACACATGGGAAAACCAATAAATCACCTGATACCGAGCTTGCATATGGAATGTGCGTTGCGCTTGTGAAGCATCCCTCGCCTCATAAAAAGTCTGTAGCAAAACCATCTTTCAGAGCTCTCAGTATCGAGCCTGAATAAACGGAGCGGTATATGTTAAAATTGGTGGACGTTAAAAACCGCGTTGGTTTTACGTACCAAGTTTCTGGGTTAACTTTACAATGCTTGCCGCGCGTTTTCTTATCTCCTCGATAAAACTCTGCCTTTTCTTATCTCCTCGATAAAACTCTGCCTTTTCATTGGATTTATACTTAGTAGCGCATGGGAGCGGATGTGGCCGGATCTATATTAACATATATTTAATCATATAATCATTGTGGCATCGTGCCAATAGGTTATAGAAGCGCCGTAGCCACCATCGAATGATGCTTAGGTGAGTCAGACTTTTATGAAACAGGTATACTTCTTATTCTCTTACATCTTTGAGTTCCTCGGTTTATTATATCCAAGACGCCAGCGCTGTGGTGCCTAGTTGGTTGGGTATCGCAGCGGCTGCTACGTGTAGTGCTGTGAGTTCGTCCCATTGCTTACGATCGTTATCGTCAGCTCTCCCTGTTCTTTTATTTCTGCTTATTAGCGATTGATGGAGCCGAGCCAGCAACTGCCCTCAGTTGCCTATCTTTTCTCCCATTCTGACTGCACAAAGGTGGATACTATGACGCTATGACGCTATGAACCAAGACTTTATGATAGTGGTCATGACTATGGTTATTAGTGATGGATATTATTACTGAATTGATACTTCCTACTTCTGAAACAACCTTACTGCTCTCAGGAAAAGGCGAACCTACTCATCAATACATTAAGGGAAGGACAAAAAGGAAAATGTAATTGACTTGTTTAATGAAAACGGTGTCAAATCGTACCAAGAAAGCTCCACGTCCTCAAAATGGCAGGTCACTGTTAGTAATAAGCCAGCGCTTAAGATCACGTTTCGCAAACCTAAAAAAGGACGTACTGAGTTCTAGGTGAGGACGAAGCTGTAAGAGGTAAGGCGACATCCTCTGTCAGTGCGTGCTAACTCAATTACATTACACGTAGACGATGTAAAAAACGAATTTTGGTGGCAGGATTAAAGTTAATTCGCAATATGATCTTTCCCTAATGTTTCATAGGATTGTGTCAATCAGCTGAAACCGCTGGTTATGGAAGAAAAGCCGGGAGTAGCACTGCTGTTCATTCAGCTGTGGTAACCCTTCCAGCGCAGTACCCGTGGCTCCCACTGCTAGCGCTGAAATGTCCTCATCCATATCAACGATCTCACTTTCGTCCACGCCCGTAGCACCAACGACCTCCGGCATGGATATTACCCCACAGGTTGCGGATATGAGCCAAAAATACACATGCTGGAATTTTAGACGTTCGATCTAATATTATCCTTTATATTTATCCCTCTACTGTGTTTTAACATTATATAAAACATCGACTCCCTCGCATATTGAACTTACTAGTCCAAAGCTACAAGGTTACTTCGAGGAGGACATCTTATAACGAGCCAGAAGTTCATAATTAATACAATGATCCTCGGATGAATTGACGAGGGCCTTAGAGCCATCGATAGCAGACCCCTAATGATATCAATTCAGTAATTCTAAGGAAAGAGCTGCTGAGAAAGATGGTCGATCTCCAGAATATCGGCTCTCTAGAGTTTTGCGTCCTGCCTGCACTTGACTGTAAGTTTATTTTTTTCCTTTTTCTTAATGTTAGAGTTTCTTCACGTCACCTTTGGTGGAGAAAGGCCCAAACGCTTTAGAGGCGGATTATATGTATATGGAAAGGGCCTATTGCCAATCTTTTTGGCTCAATCGACAGTTTATGCAAAAAGGCGCGAGAAATTGTTCCAGACTCTTACTAGCGGCGCTCATTGCCACCAATTTCTGCAACTGATATCCTGGTCGTCACTAATTATATATATCAGAAACACCTTGAACGCTTCGTCAATATAGGACAAACCTGCCTTCGTTGGCACTCCTTTACTGCACTATCTTATTTGCCTTATCCATTGCAGTTTCCCTTTATAGCACATGTTTCTCTCCCAAAGTCCCAACATCTTTATTCCAAACGTTATCACGTGGGTCATCGTGACTTCGAGTCAACAGAAGAAAAAAGAGAACGTAATTGTGTTGGGGTTACGCATCCTGATTCATTCATTCATCCTGATCACTACACAATCCATTGCCACTTGAGTAAATCGAATGATAATTATATGAGCCAAGATCCTTTAAGATAAGTCTTCTCTTTCAATTGTATGTTTGGTTTCCTTGATTTATTATATCCAAAACAACAGATCGGAGTGGTTACAGTGGCTACTATGTGTGGTGCTGTTAGTACATCTCAACACCTGCGGTCACTATCATTGGCTCTTCCTATCTTTCATTTCTATTTGTTAGAGATGAATGATTGATAGGACCAGAAATTGACTTCAGTTGCCATTTTTTCTCTCTCTGGTTGACCCCTGAAAGGAGGAATGTCAATGATAATGCACAAAAGTAGATGTTGAGTATTATAAATCAAGATTTCATAATATTATTATGATTGGAGTTATTAAAGAGGAATGTTATGTATGAACTGATGCTTCTTATATCTGGAATAATCTAGTGTTCTTAGAAAAAGATAGAGCTTCTCGTTAATACATCCAAAAGAGAATAAAGACGACTGCAATTAGATTTTTAAAGAATATGGTTTCAAGTCATATCAAGTTCCACATCCACGGAATGACTAGTGGTTGATAAGAACGCGCTGAGTTCTAAAAAAGACTGAAGGTGCAAGAGATAAGACTCTGTCTGTGCAACATCACAATTATTTTGGCGTAGGTCGTTGTGAACAGTGGAATTACGCAACAGAATTAAGGTTTATTCATAATATTGAAGCCGCTAGTTGTGGAAGAAAAACTGGAAGGCAGCAGTTCAACATATCCGTTAAGTCCTCGGATATCTGAATCCCTCTACCAGTGAAGAGTCTTCAGGCAATACTGTATTCGTGACTCCCACTAACGGCGCTGGAGCGCCATCTTCGTCTATGTCTATAGCATCAACAGCTCCCCATCATGGATATTGCCTCCTTAGTTGCAAACAAGAGGCGAACAATCCACATGAAAGAGCCCTATAAACGATTACTGAATGCGACGTATAAAGTGGTAGGTATTTATACTTTAGGCGGCGCCATGATACGTAATAAGTTTGAGACTCAACACTGACTTTTTCTTGTATTTGTATTTAGCCTCGAGGGATGTGGCATAGAGGTTATATGTTAGTAGCCTAATTGCCATGGACAGTCTCTCACCCAGTATTTAATGATAGCACGGGTGATCATTAAAGGAATGATTGTTTCTCATTCAATTATTCTTCGCAGACCAAAATAAATGGTTATCCAGACTCCTCAACGGATATGATGGAGAACGAGGAGAGAGACCTATCAAATTTGACGCCAACACGTTATGGTCTCTTTCAACTGGCGCTAGGAAGCCTCATTTGCTTACAAGAGGATTACTATGACCGAGGAAATGTGTCGACGGAAAAAGATGCCTTGTAAGCGAAGTGTTTAACGTACAATTCTTCATATTTATCTTTATATGTGTTTCTAAAATTCTTTGCAGTATTGCACTTCCTTGCACATTGTACTTAGCTAGTCCAAAGCTACAAAGTTACTTCGAGGAGGATATCGACTCTAGAGGTTTATGCGAAGAGGTGTGTTAAATTGATCAGGATTATGTTAACTTAGCAAGGGAATGCTAGTAGTGACTCTTTTTTATTTTTTTATTTTTTTATTTTTTTTTTAAACTGCTTAAGTTTATGCTCATGAATTTGTTTCTTACGTTCTAGTCCTTGTCTTTGTGTTATTCATTTATTTATTTAGTGGCGAATTGGTCCTGTGCCTTCAAAGACAGTCTAAAAAATATCAGATGCAGCCTCTTAATTTTCTGAGCGGGATTTCCGCCTACAAATACACAAAAAGGACATCAGGCTCAATCGCGCAATCACGGTGGAGTTGAAGAACATGGGCATTTCAAACCCATAGCCATCAGTTGTTTCTGATGTTTTCGAAGGTATGTAGTCTACTGAAATGTGAGCTGATTTTAGAGACTTTTTTTTTTTTTTTTTTTTTTTCTTCGTGGCTTGATGTAAAAAAAATTTAACAATTTTTCTTTTTCTTTCTTAACTCCATTATTCTGCTTCACAAAAACTCATTCAAAGTCTGAATGTCAAGTGTCTTGCTTACAGCATTGTTTATGGAAGAGCTTATTTATGGTGAAGGAAATGATTAAGAAGATATACCTGTAGTTGACAGTGAGAAAGACGAAGTGGATGCTGAAGACGTGCTTAATGAAGAAACTGATGATTAAAGGGCGAAAGGGAAGATGAGAAAAGAACTATCAAGAGCCAGACCACTTTGACCACTTTAGGTTCCAACACGACTTTGACAAGTTTGGTTCGCGCTCCGACTTTGATTATTCTGAATTCACTCTGGCTTGTCACACAAGTCTGACCAATTTAACTTGGTACCTGGATCACTTGACTCGTGCTCCGACTTTGATTATTCTAAATTGTCTATCCAACTTTGACCATTTTACGTGCCAACACGACTTTGACCAATTTGGCCCGTGCTCCGACTTTGATTACCCTGGTTAGTGTCACACAACCTTGACTACTTTGGGTTCCAACACGACTTTGACTAATTTGGCTCGTGCTCCGACTTTGATTATCCTGGGTTGTGTCACACGACTTTGACCACCTTGATTTGCAACAAGGCTTTGACAAGTTTGGCCCGCGCTCCGACTTTGATTATTCTGAATTCACTCTGGCTTGTCACACGAGTCTGACCAATTTAACTTGGTACCTGGATCACTTGACTCGTGCTCCGACTTTGATTATTCTAAATTGTCTATCCAACTTTGACCATTTTACGTGCCAACACGACTTTGACCAATTTGGCCCGTGCTCCGACTTTGATTACCCTGGTTAGTGTCACACAACCTTGACTACTTTGGGTTCCAACACGACTTTGACTAATTTGGCTCGTGCTCTGACTTTGATTATCCTGGTCGCCTCACACAACTTTGATAACCTTGAGTTGCAACAAGGCTTTGACAAGTTTGGCTCGCGCTCCGACTTTGATTAATCAGGCTCGCCTCACCACTTTGACCACTTTGGGCTCCAACACGACTTTGACCAATTTGGCGCGTGCTCCGACTTTGATCATTCTAGCCTGTCACACGACTTTGACTACTTTGACTTGCGCTTCGGGCTTTGACCACTTTGGTGGTAGAAATAAAAAAAATAAAAAAAATAAAAAATAATAAAAAAAAAAAAAAAAAAAAAATTAATTTGGCACTTTGTTCTTTTGATACAAGCGAAGGGAAATAAGCAGAGGGACATTTTTCTTTTTTTTCCCCTCTTTTTACTATTATTTTATTATTATGGATAGTTTATATGGGTTTGATATGCTTTGTTTTCTATCCTTTTTATCTTTTGTATTTTGTTCTGTTTATCCAAGTATGTTTAAAACTCTTCAGAGATCTGTCTCTCGAGGATCTCATGTCTAATGTTAAACGCTTCATTAACAATCTATACACGTATGACAAGCAAGTAAAGAAAAAGGAATAAAAAAGTTAAGAATTAGGCTTTTATATACATATAGTAAAATAGCAATGCCCGACCTTTTTTTTTTTTTTTTTTTTTTGTTTTACCTGATCCATTTCTAATGAGGGTAACCGCATGAGAATAGTTCTAATTTCCGACTGTTCCAGTTCTTCTAAACTCTCTTTCATATGCCTTAGAAGAGCTAAACAGAAATATGGGTGGAATTCCATCCAATCTGGCATTGCAAAGTATGTGTCCCATAACCGCATCAAATTCTCTAGTGAGAGCTCACGAGACAAGACAAATTGCAACGCTGATGCTGCCCATTCCTTGATGTCGACCTCTTCTTCCTCGAAATAGCTGTACAAGTCGGGGATACAAGTCCTGAACAGCGTCATAAAGCTCGCTACTGATTCATTAATGCTTCGACTACTGAAATGGTCATCTGATATACATAGAAATATCAAAGGAATAAAAAGAAAGAAAAATATAATAATAGAGGATTAAATGTTAAAATAATAAGCTTTTTTTTTTTTTTTTTTTTTTTAAAAAAAAAAGGAGGGGGAATGAAACAATAGAACGACCACTTTTTTTTTTTTTTTTTTTTTTTTTTTTCATCCGCTTACCAAGTGTGTTGATCATCTTTTCGAAACAAAGGAATGCATCACATTCACGCTTGAGAGAATAGATGAATGGTGCACAGAGATTGACCATGGCGGGATAATACTCTACACGATGGTTGTGGTTGCAGTAGGCACTAATGACATTTTCAAAGAGGCGAGGAATGTCACGGCTAGACTCGATATTAGTCTTTCGGAGATATCTCGAGATTTCACCCCTGACACGCTTTGTGACCTCATTAGGATCCTTGTCGATTTGCTCGTAATCAAGAAGCTTTTGCTTCTGAGTTGAGACTTCCTTGGACCTATCAGCTTCTTGAATGCCAAGCAAATAAATCCAGACCTCCTATAGAAAGAAAGGGTAATAAAGAATCGAGATGTATCACGTTAGCAAAAAAAAAAAAAAAAAAAAAACATAGTATATAAAAAGATCTAGGATACAGACGTAGATCACGCGAATCAAGGTTCGTGTGAGCTATTTCCTCTCCCCTCGTATCCTTGTTTTGTACGTGTTTTTATCTGCAAATATACGTCAACAAGGAATTTTTGATGCATCCACACACGACACTTTTTCTGCACACATACACACACGACAATAACAAATAAACAAGCTCAACCAAAAAAAAAAAAAAAAAAAAAAAAAAGAAGATGCGGCATACAAAAAAAAAAAGAAAGAAAAATACGTAGGGGAAATAATGCATACACTTGATCACAGCAAAAGTCAGGTTTGTAACAAAAAGAAAAAAAAAAATCGAGAGCGCAGCGGAGGTTGCCATCAAAACGGAAATAAAAAGTTGACAGCTGCAAAGTAAAAACGGGAAGCTGGTATTGAAAAACAGGGTTCTAATCCAATAGCAATCGAGGGTTTGCGCACACGTCGGACAAGAAATGTCATTTAATCAACAGTGGAACACAAATTGTCGCGAGATTAAGATTTTTTTTTTTTTTTTAGTTGCTGTTGATTGATGATCCACAAGCAACATGCGTAGTACCTTTAGTCTTCTGCCAAAAAAAAAAAAAAAAAAAAAAATTCTTTGCCATGGAACCGAGATCTCACTGCCCAGCCTTCCAATTCAAACTTCAGATACCCCTTACTATCATTTTGACGCCCAACAAGAACACAGATGATGGCAAATAGGGGAATCCGATGATGAACACGCGACATTGTAATGGAAGAATAGAAAGACAAGAAAATAAAGTGGAAATCCAATCAATTTGTATTTCATCTTGGGTTTCACTTTACTCAGGAAAAGATATTCACCCGTTGCTTTTTGTGCAGCCATTCGTGTTTTAAGAAAGCGGAAGCCAAAATGTATTGCCGCTGTAGGAAAACCATAAAAAGAATTGGCTATCCGAAATTGGTTGTGGTTGTGGTTGTGGTTGTGGTTACGATTACAGATAGATGAATCTCATTTACTGCTTTTGTCCTTTGCCTTTTCCAGTACACACGCTTAATTATTTTTTGCTTTGAATATCATCGACTCCTTCATCTGGAGATTCCCCACAAGTGAGCAATTGAAAAAAAAAAAAAAAAAAAATCGTGCTCATCTGCTCAGGCGACCATTGCATGTTCTCATTTATTTTTCTTTTTTGTCCCTCACCAAAAATAACAGACGAATTGAATCGTGGGATATTGACAACAGCCAAATATTATAAATATTATAAAAAGGGAGGACAGGACACCATGGAATGTAATCGTAATGTGGGGAAGGCATAAAAGATGCACGCGAACTTTTTTTTTTTTTTTTTTTTTTGTGCATATTAATGGTTTCATTCTTTCCGTGTACTCGTATTTCCTCTTTAGTCTCTTTTCTCATCCGAAAAAGTGAAAAAGATGAAAAAAGTATTCAGGGTTGTACAGGATATCAAACACGCACGCGCGCGCACGAGCAATCTTGAACAATTGCACGCGATAAAAAAATAAAAAAAAAAAAGCTGTGAAAAAAAAGGGGGGAGTGTGTATGTGTTGGAGGAAGGGTTCAATCAAAAACACACATTAAATGCTACTGCTTTCTATTATATTCATGTGTGTGTCCGTATTTCTTTTGTAAATTATAGTTTTTTTTTAAAAAAAAGTCTGTCAAATCAAACATACCCCTCTCACTTCTCTGGAGATACCATGGCGTGCATAGTCCCTGAGCTTATTGATCTCAATCCAGACCTCGGCATTGAGTACTTCCTTGTACTCCTCCACGGTGATCGACATGCTATCGAGCTGTTCCTGACGGTATTGCTGTAAAGCACGCTTGTTATACTTTGTGGGTGAGGACGATGTCGATGAGCTATTGGACGAGGATTCGCTCTGGCTATGGTGATTGCCGTTGTTACTGCGGTGATGATAGATGTAGTTTGCTGGAAGTCGATGTTGCTGCTGCTGCTGCTGAGGAATAGAAGATAGAAGCATTTCTGAACTTTCAGAAAGAAGACAAGGACAATGAAAGGATGATGAATGAGAAGTAGCGATGAATGAAGAAAAAAAAAAAAAAAAAGTATGATGTAGAAGGAAGGGTATGAGAATGTGTTTATAATATGAATAGGCACTGCTTTGTTGTGTTCAGAGGAACAAGTCAATGGAATGGGATGTAGAATGTAGAATGTTTACAAAAAAAAGAAAAAAAAGAAAATAAAAATAAAAATAAGAAATAGAATTGAAAAAAGCAGATGCTAAAAGAAGCAGCTGTATTGTAATGTTGCCGAGATGTGGGTTAACTGATGCGGTTGTCAAAGAGACTGATCAGACATTGCATCAAACGAAGTCGCATGGAGAAGGGTAAAAAGGGACACACACCCAGAATAAAAAGAAAAATAAAAATAAAATAAAAAATAAAAAAACAATGCAGAGTAAGAGTAACAAAAAAAGAATAACAAAAAGAACAAACAATTGGTGCTAAATATGTGTTGGTATTCGATGTTGAATGTGGAAGAAAAAGAAGAAAAGGAAGAAAAGAAGTAAGGAAGAAAAAGAGTGAAAATGAAGAAAGAAAGCAGAAAAAAAAAAAAAAAGAAAAAGAAGGAAAACAAAAACAAAACAAAAAAAGTGCCTGTTGTATGTTAAAGAGATTTCTTTTTCTTTTTATTTTGGGTGTGCAATTGATTTATTGGTGCAGCCTTTTCCCAAAAGATCGATTGCACACGACTAAAATTTCATGCATGCACTGCACTGCAGATACTGCAGACATATACAAAAGGGGGTGAAAAAGAGAGAGCGGGAATAAGAAGGATCAACAACGCGCAACACGTGCCTTATTATCTATCCATCTCACACCCAAGTCGCGTCTTGCTTCCTCGCTACCTGTTCGCTATTTGTCTTTATTGCTATTATTGTTAATATCGTTATTATTATTAATGCTATTATTAACCATTACTATTAAACGTGTGGAACTGCCAAATACCATGCTTGCACTCCTGGCCAGCTTTCTTTGATCCAATCCACGATCCTTGTATTCCTTACACCCCGTATCTCCTTCAACTGAGGCCAATTTGCTCGCATCCATTCCAACTCGGGATATCCTATCCTATGGCCCTTAATCCTGGCAACACACAGGAATCGAAGCCGCTTCAACCCTGCCAAATGACCAATTCCTGTCGCCAGAGTCATATCCAAGATCGCCTTGTCTGATTCTGACTCCCATAATTCCTTAGCTATTTCTCGGACCTTGAGACGTCTAGCAATCGCCTTGGACTCGCCTTCTATCTCGTCCTCCTTTACGTCACTTTCTTTTTTGTCCTTGATGTCACTCTCCTTATCATCGCTCTTCTCCTTGACATCATGTTCACTATCTAAATCAACCTCCGCTGGCAAGCCTTTTTCTGTTTCTGGCGCTACTGTTATTGTTATTCCTTTCTCCTTTGCCTTCTCTCCTTCTCCTTCTTCTTTTTCTTTTTCTTCAGTTGCTGCTTTCTCTGCTGCTTCCGCTGACTTCACCGCATCTGCCGCAGCGATTGCATAGGGATCTCCAGAGAATTGAAAATGATCCACAATCTCACGTGCCCCGTTCACTGCATTGAAGCTATAATGCATACAATTAACCAATTTGGGTCCATAACATCGACAGTTACATCCCAGACGCAGCTCTTCCAATGCCTCAAGCTGTCCAATTTTCCGATATGTGTGTTCAATCTGTTGCCTAAACCGCTCTTCGTCTGTCACTGTCGTGTCCAGAGAGAATATCACATCCAAATGTGTCAGTGTCGCATAGCAAGCCCAAAAAATAATCTTTTTAGGGTCAGGAAGCGTAGTAATCAAAGCTGTTGAAGTTGATGATGATGTTGAGAACAGTGACCTGGGCAAAGGCTCATCCCTGATCCAAATCGACCCAGTGGCCCCGACACCGGTCTCTAATCGTTCTAGGCTTGAACACGATTCCAAAAGGATATTCAAATCCAACCCTCCATTAAATCCTCCTCCACCTGTCCATACGATCTTGGTTATCGTCCTTGCGCTCGGACCCTGGGCAATCGCCCGAACTACTTCCCGAGCATCATGAACGTATCCCTTGACCGTGAGCGATCTAAGTCCCTGATGACAGGATCGAATGATCTGGGCATATAACGGAAGCACCTCTGGCCTAATATCCTCAAAGATCATATGTTCCAGCTTCATACAGTGAAATGATAGAGCCTCCGCAACCGCCCCTCCCTCCGAGGCTCGTATACTTGGGATCGTCTCCAACGTTCTCAACTCAGGACAACGCAGCCGTAAAAATGGGATAATGATCGACTGTTCACTCCACCGAAGCATCTTTGGTAGCCGCAAATGTCGAATGTTGGTTGCTGTAGCATCTGACCAGAAACTTTGGATGTCTTGCCCCCAGACCCCTTCATTGGCTCCTCTCATCGGAAAGTCAATCACTAAAGATTCTAGAGACTCGGGACAGTATCTCAATAAGATCGCAAGGCTTGGTGCTGGTAAATAGCTGTGATAATAGCTGTCAACGCTCGTGGACTTGATTTCCATTGTTCGCAACTTACGAAGTAGAGGAAACCGTTGCCGTGAGTCGTTCAAAAGGGCTCGCAAATGAATAGGGAATCCAGAGGAATGAATAACCAGATGTACTAAATGGCTTTCAGTCATAGACAGAAGTTGAAACATCATTCCAAGTCCGTTGAATTCATCGTATACATAGCTTAGAGATTGGTTGAGCTCAAACACAAATCGAGTCAAGTTGCTGTTGTTGGAAAGTACCCCAGGATTCTGACGAAAATAATGTACTAATGGCCACATTTTATCAGAATATTTGATTGTGAGTGTTTGGATGGTTGGCGCACGATTTTGGAAGATCTCAGTCAATTCTGGGTTACTGAAGACTTTGACATAATCAACTTGTGGAGCTTCAAAGTGGCGCCAGCAAAGTGGCCCGAAAACTCGAGACCATGAGTAACAGACCAAAGAACACGATAAAATGTCCTGTCGTGAAAGACCAACGCTAATCTGTTCTAGGATATGTGGTAGATCAAAAATGGAGAGAGGCATTGCTTCTGATTCTAATGACAGTTCTCAAAAGGCAGAGTGGGAATGAAGTCACAGGAAAAAAAAGGGGGGGGGGTGCGCGAGATATTTTGTCTCTCCTTTATATCTATGCCAAGAAAATAACCGACACAACGCACAGATCGAGCCAGGCTGCGCCTTCAATTGGGACATTGCATGCATTTTATCTTTAACAGCAAGGGGTAAAATGTGGGGGAAGGAGCTAAGGCTGTAGCTATTCGTATTTGGAGGCACTGTAGAGTAATAAAACTTGGGCTGTGAATATCAAGCAAGTTGATTTATAATTTAATATATTCAATATATCTCCCATAAACTAACTCGATGCTCTTTGCCTGCAGCTGCAATCCAATGCCGCTTCGACCACTGCCGTCGACCTTCAATCATATCTTTTAGATCACTACCTTCATCATTTTCACTCTCACTCTCACTCTCACTCTCATCTCTGCCCACGCTCTTCCCCTCAATTTCATTCTCGTTATCGTCATCGTCATCCTCGGCACGACTGCTTTTCACCTCCGTTTGTTTCCCTTTTTTGATCCTATCCGAGGAGGCGTCGTCATTTAGTTGTTCAACGGCTGTTGTAGCTATTGCTACGGTGGTGGCTGCGTTGTTATTATTAGTGCTCTGGACCTTGACACCGTCTTGAATCATGGCAAACTCAAGACCATAGAGGCCTTCTCGGTGATACTTGAGAACCGCTAGAGGCTTTAGCGATTTGGCAGAATATATTCGGATGCTTTGTTGGACAACCAACCAACCAAACAGTAATGGTAATAAAAGGGTTGATTAATTCGTATAAACCAATCCGCTGGCAAATTTCCATCTTTGATCATTTACCTTCCATCCCAAGCTGCGAGCCCTAGGATCTTGTTGTCACTTCTGATATGAATGTCTGAAATACCATTTGTTTTCAGAGCTACCTGCTGAGTTTCCGGTATCCCTTGCACTCGATTCGCTGTAAGGTCATACTTGACCAGAACATTATCAGATCCACACGAAACCGCAAACTGCCGATCGCTTGACACGTCTAATGCGAGGACTATTTGTCTTCATGTTAATTATTCGCTATCTGCATTTCATTTCAGTCCTTATGAATAAAAAGAAGAAAAGAGTCCCCTACTTGGTTCTTGGTGACACTTGATCGTCCAAAGGACTTCCATCTTGTGCTTCTTGTCCTTTTTCTGTTCCACTTCATCTACTGCAGCAGCTCCTTCTTGATACAATACTACCGACCCATCCTCATATGCAACAAGCAACTTTAAGGTTTTTGAGGCTTTAATTACTCCCGCTGTTGAAATCAGTTCTGGAGCTAATGATGGAGTCTGGAACAACTGAATAGCCATGGCTGATCCCCATTTCTTATCACTGTCAATATGAATACCGTTAGGATTACTGCTACTGCTTGTCTGAACCCCAACAGATGCAAATGTCCTCTCAGGTTTGACAATGTCGTAAATATCCACCAACGTGGCAGTCGTTGGTGATGGAATGGCAATGTAGATATGTTGATGTGTTTTTGGTAACAATGCCGACGAAGACGAAGAAGAAGAAAGGTCTTCGTGGCTGGCCTTTTGTTCATCATTTTGTGATTGTATTTGTACAGGATCCGTTACACCAATAGCTAAAATTGACATTTTACAAAAGTTCAATGCATTGACAGGTAAACTGAACAAGGGACGATCTGTACTATGTGGTGTTGTTGGCTTCGGTGCCGGTGTGGGTGTTAACGTTGGAATAGTTGGACGATGCTCTGCGCCTGCCCTTGTGATGCTTTGTTGCAATATTGTATTGATATCCCATACATGGATCTCATTATCACGACCGTGACTCACAAGATAAAATGGTTCATAAAAATCATTTTTGGCTTTTTGAAACGGTGATTTCTTTTTAGATCTCTCCCGTTGTGTAGTAGTAGTAGTAGTAGTAGTAGTAGTAGTAGTAGTAGTAGTAGTAGTAGTAGTAGTAGTAGTAGTAGTGTTGCCGTGAAAATGAATGTGAATAGGAATAGGAATAGCTTTTAACGCAAGAACAGATGCTCCGGGATGACCATGCCACCTGTAGACTTGTCGACGCTTCCAAATATCCCAGATACAAATCCAACCTGTTTCGTCTCCTGTAGCTAAAAATGTGTTGGAGGCAAGGAATTCAAGGGAATGAATGGGTGCTTCATGGCCACGAAAGATGAATGAGGGCATGGGTGGCGGAGACGGCGCTGAAGCAGATTCCGATGCTAATGGCCGTGATCTTGAAGCCATTTTTTTTTTTTTTTTTTCTGCAAAAGCTTCAAGCTAATTGATGATATACATGGTTCCGCATTTTCTAGAGGGCAAAGCTGTGCTTTGTCAAGCCACATTGATCAAAGTCTAATTGTACGTCCTTTTTCTTTTTTTATTTATTGTTGTCAAAAAATATCTACATGTCCATATCATACGGCCAGCTTTTGTGCCAATTCTTCAGCACGATTGCGGATCGTCCTATCAAGGACCTGATGAATCTGTTTGCAACCTTCACCTGCCAACGTAAACAGAGCTTCCAGCTTATCCACATGTAACCGTGATTCCATCTGTGCCAATGTCACCTTGCCGCTCTTTGGCAGCATTGCAATCGTTACTTCTGAAGTATCTGATGACTCTTCAATATGATTGAGATCTAATCGAGTATCAAGATAAATTAAAAAAAAATAACAATAATAATAATAATAATAAGTAATGACGTCTTTATATTAATAACATTAAAAAATAAAAAATAAAAAAAAAGTTCTCTTACCGATAGCTGCTTCACGTTCTACCCATCCAGCTGTGCATGCACATACATAATCTGTCATGGCAACTCCAGCATCAATAAGGGCCATTGTTGCAGCATTAATACAAGCTTGAAGCACTCCGCCATCCTGTTGAATCACTTGCAAATAGATATCAACCTGTGAGCGAGGGTAAAGTGTTGTGATCACCACTGGTTCAAATGATTGCTTAATGAACGAAGCCATCTCTAAAAGCCGCCTTTTTTTTTTTTTTTTTTTTTTTTTTTAGAAAATAGAATAATAAAACGTTAGTAGGTAGACCATTCAATTTTTTTTAAAAAAATGGACCAAGTCATTCTAACAGTTTTTTTTTTTTCCCAATTTACTTGTCATTTTTGCCGCGCCTCCTACGCTCGCCTGTACTGAATGGTGCAATATTGAATTCTACATTAATAATGGCGCGATCATGTACTACCAAGGTCCGATGTCTAGCCTCTCGTGGTCCATAAACTGCTGCCAACACTTTTGTATTTCCATGTTCCAAATAAGCTGATCCATCCGCTTGTGAAAGAACTGCTGTCGTGCTAGTAATTTTCCTTAATTCTGCAGGTCGACGACCATCAACGCGGAGACCTATTTTTTTTTTTTAAAAAAAAAATAAAATATATATATATAAACATAAGTAAACAGTGCCTCTTTTTTAAATATAACTCTATGCATTTATTTATTTATTTATTTTACCTTCTGGCGTTAAGAGTTCGACACGGGACTATTATTTTTTATAAAAAAAAAAAAAAAAAAAAAAAAAAATTATATAGATGTCAAAGTAAATAAATGAGTACCATGTTGCATCAACTCAGACTCAACAGTTGAATGAATGAACGCCCGCTCGTTTTCTGCTTTTTTTTTTTTTTCTTTTCTTTCTCTCTTCATATTCCTGGTCCATAGTCCTGTTTACCATGGTTATTCGAAATGTCTTTTTTTTTTATAAGACCAAAAGTGATAAAAAAAAAAAAAAAAAAAAAAAAAAGCTTGTTTGTTGCCCAGCCTTTTAAGAAAAGCCACTTTTGTAAAGATCAAATATTCAGGCACGGGATAAGATAGTTAAACTACCATGTGAAGCCCGATAGAACATACCCGTCGATTTCTGATCTTACTCCTAAGTACATTGATCCGCCAAAAAAAAAAAAAAAAAAAAAAAAAACATCTCTTTCATTAAGACCCTGAACATGACCTCCTTACTCAACAAAGATTGTCGCATCAAGTAACGTCTCTCATTCATTGTATTGCATCGTATTGTATTCTCTCACTTTTTATTTTTACTTTTTTTTTTTTTTTTTTTTGTCGTTGAAAAGAGTAAAAAGAAACTTTCTGACCTTTCATATCTCATAAACTAAAATAATAATAATAATAATAATAATAATAATAATAAAGAGTTAGCTCAGTTCTAAACCGTGAAACGACCTTGTACGGCAAACAATTCCTCACAGATGATAACGAAGAAACATGCTGGAATTCTGAATCTGTAAGCAATAAGCAATTTATCGACTGTTTTTTTTTTTTTTTTTTTTTTTTTTATCTTTAATTACCTTTTTATATCTGATACAATTCTTTTTTTATTTTATTTTTTTTTTTAAAAAAAAAAAAAAAAAAAAAAAAAAAAAAAAAAGGGCACACCACAATTCATTATGGTTGACTTTGGTCGTAAAGTGTTAGTTGAAACAATCCAGCTCATGTTCCAGGGAGGGTTCGTTGGCAAAACATGTCAATTGCTTGCCTGGACAGACGATAATGAATTTGTTGAGATGATGCGCTTCTACCCAGAAGACATTAATCCAATGCAGATATGTGAAACCTTAAAATTTGGTGGCAACTGACGTGACCTGTGATCAACTCAGTCCAAAAAAAAAAAAAAAAAAAAAAAAAAAAAACTAACCGTCTCTTTTCTCTTTTATGCTCCAATATATTTATATACTGCTATTTTGCTTTTTGTTACATATTTCTGTCCTCCTTGCACAGCTTTCCAGTTGCTGAAAACCAGCGTCAGGAAACATCTAGAGTCAAGATTATCTTTGAGTCAAGCACAGACTTTTTCGGACGTATCACTGTCTACAAGTTGGATATCCTTGGACGCGATGTTTAAAAGAATAGAAAATGAAAGCTTTCTTTTTTTTTTTTTTTTTTTTTTTTTTTCTTTTTTCTTTTTTCTTTTTTACATGTATAAGACCATTATCGCTATTACCGTAGACTCTAAATAAAAAGAAGAAAGCACATGTCCCGTCATAATTTTATTATTACTATTATTGCTAGCGCTTTCAGTCGTGCTGAATTACGTTGAGCATCCCTCATCCATCTTCTTTCCAGTACTACCACTGGCCTTTATCGAGGTAGTCGTGACAGCCCTCACCGTTGTACTGCTTCCGCGTAATGATGATCGATGTTCATAAGACAATGCGGATATCATAGAGACTCTGTCTTGCATAGGTCTGCTACTATTGCTGTTACCATTACTATTGATATCAAGGCCGCTATTGTTACTTCCGCTATTATGGTGATCAGACATCATCGGTGTAAGCGCGGTCGGCAGGGGAAGCTGTGAGTCATGTTCAATTTCCCTTATTACGCCTGTACCGTCTGCACTCAAAGGTCTTTCTTGAATGGAACGTATTGGCGGTGAATGTTCGTATTGAAACGCTTTTTGCTGTTGCTGTGCCTGTTGTGATTGCGGACGGTGGTGATGGTGATGATGGTGTTGATAGCGCTGTGGTTGGTATTGTGGAGAAGAGCGCCTGTAGGAAGCTTGTCTTCGCTGGTGATCATCTTGGCTCTGGATCTGCGATTGAAGTTCATTGATTTCACGCTGCTGTTCCTGAACTTGGTGTTGTAATGTTTCAATCAAGGTATACATCTTTTTGCGGCCCTCCTTATCACGCAGCCGCTGATCACCCAATCGTATGAGACAGGCCTTCACTTCACAGAATTCTCTCATGATGGTATGATAGAGCGGAGATGAAGGGTCGAGAAACTCATGCCCTTCTCTTTGCCCTATATGAGTAAAGGCTGAGGACGAGGTAACAGATGTGACCATTGGAGTAAGCATGATAGGGCAAGGTGATTCATTTGGAGATGGGTTTTTTACAAATGATTGTTTCTGAGAAGGCTGCCGTTGTGAGCCATAATCTTGCTGCTCGTTGGTGAACGCATTGACGTGTTCTTTCGGGACTATTCTGTGATACTTCAGAGGACGGTGATGATCCGCATTTGATTCCTTGTTCTGTGGCATAGATGCTATCGGTGTTTGTGAGTATGGATGTGATCCCCAGTTATGCTGTGGTCGAATTTCAGGCTCAGACGCTCGAATAGCTGCCCTATGATCTCCTATTACTATAGTAGTGGTATCTTTAGGGCCCTCCTTCAGGTCCATAGCACTACTTGAACTGGGTATTCGACTGGGCCAATTATCGGGAGTATACTCCAACGACAAGGCCGTGGTTGGTTCCAAGGAGCTTGATACCAATGGCAACTGCATCGCTGCCGTGGCAGCTGTTGCCATAGTTTTCTTCATGGGCATAATAAGGCGAGATGACAAATCTGGTAGCGCTAGTGGGCTAGCTATAGGCTCATTTCTATCTTCCTCAAGCTCATCCTCATTTTGCGATGGTTTCCTTTTCTTATTGACCTCAGAGTCTTCAAATGGCCGATCGTCTTGATCATCCGAATAAGACTCGCCAGACGCACTATCCTCGTCATTGGACTGCTCCTCTTCTGCATCGTACTCAAGAGCGCCGCCATGTCCGCCCGTATACATCAGCTGGATGACCTGCTTTATCAATTCATCATTTATCTCTCTCATATTCTCCGGAATATTCCCATTGTACATTTTTTCCCGAAGTTGATACGGCTTAATCATCCTATTAACTCTCCGGACACACTGGCGAGCATGGACCTTCATTCCCAATGCATCTCGGACATCCTCCCAGGCTTTCGCTATCTGCCCGATCTTTTGCGCGAATGGGTTCAATCGAATGACTTCCAACAGTAACTTTCGATCTTCTTCTTCCGATCGATAGCGCTTCCTTTTCTGCATCCGTACTAAGGCTTGGGGCTGGTTCATCATCTTGAGGAGCTGCTCCAGCAACGTTTTCTTAGTCGCGATCTGTTCTTCAGTTCCCACAAGGTATTTGTCTTTTCCAGAGATACTGTCCTGTATAATGTTTTCATACCGGCGAGCGCACGTTCGCGCTGAAATGCCTTGTTCTCGTGCAATTTGTTGCCAGACTTGAGTCGTTCGCCGAATCGGACAGTTGAATGGGTCATGTTTCAAAACACTGGTTAGCAAGCGAATTTGGACATCTATCGAGAGAAGACTTTTATGTGCTGTACGGGCAAAAAGCGCTGTTAAAGGCGGTGCTGATGATGCTCCTGTCTGAGATGATGAAGATGTGATTATCTCAGTCGCTGCACTCGATGATGAGGCGCTTGATAACTCCGTTTCCGCTTTCTGGTCAATGGGCTTAGTTGAGACAAGAGATTGAGCGCCAGTCGCCTCAAGCGTTGCTATTGTAACAAGTGGTCGTTGAGTTGAAAGTGACTGATCAACGATGCTTTCTCGTTGCTGTTCTTGCAATGGACGGTCAGGGAATGGTCTACTGCTGCTGAAATCCTGCTTTTCTAATTTCATGGAAAAATGCTGTGTATTACCACCGTCAACCATTGTGGAGTCAATAGGGTGATTACTCTTGCTTCCAGAGTCGCTTTCCTCGTCAGAATCACGGATGAGGCGTCGCTGAGGCCGCTGGAGATGAGACAGGGGCTGTGGAGGCGAGCGTGCGGAACTGCTGTTACTGTTGCTTGTGCTGGTAGCACCAGTATGGTAAGATACTAACCGATTCATCATAGAACCGGCTTTTTCGGGCGAGGATGTTGGAGGAGCTGACGTTGGCGCCCCCGTTTCCGTCGCAATTCCAGTAGCTGGTAACAGAGCTGATCGTTGTGTAAAAGAATGTGGAGACCGTGAAAAAGAAATAGCTGAAAGAGATGACGATGACGATGACGATGTTGATATTGACAACTCCGCGCAAAGGAGGTGTTTGAATTGGAGGTTGAAGATGGAGAGTGTTGATTGTGTTGTTGCTCTGGCGCGCGATGTGGCTGTTGCGATTGTTGTGATTGTTCTAGGGTACGAGAATGGTTGTTGGAGAAATGATGATGTTGAAAGGCAAGCGAGAAGAAGACAAGTTTATTGTTATGTGTTCCTGAAAGACGAGACGGGAGATGTCATCCTGTCTCGGGTGCTAATTTTGCTGTGGTCGTTACGATATCGGTTCCCGTTAATGCTGCTGTTGATGATGACGTTGTTGTTTTAGTTGTCGATGTTGGCTCAGGTAGGGCTGAGAACTAGTTGGGTGGATGGTGCTGGTTTAGGGCGATCTTTTGTAGGGAGTATGGGCTACAAATCAAGGGGAAGGGAGAAGGGGAAGGCAAAGGCACGAGAGCAGCGCCAAACAGCGACATGGCGCATAGGAAAATAAATTGATGAGATAAATGTCAGATCATGAAGCACAACACATAATGCAAAGAAAATGATTGAAATTATGAAATTATGGAGAATAAAGGAAAAGCTCAACGAGCACCGCCCATATGGATATTAATAATGAAGCTCATCAAAGCTCATTAAGAACGTAACACAATAGGACATTGTTCAAAGTCTATTATGGTGAACAAGAGAACACGAGCACAGTCACCAGAATTGTTTATGCTCGAGATCTGAATTACTTGAGCTTCATTTAATCTGCAATAAACAAAAATTGATCCCCCTCAAAAAATAAATAAATAGATAAAAATACAGTAACCGTTACTAATGCTATAACGGATTACTGCTGTGGCGTGCAACTTAGGCTTTCTGTTGTGAAGATGAAGGGGATGACTAAGCTTTAAATCGTTCCTGCTTCAATGGACAGACAAAACAAAACGAAAACAAAACAAGACAAAAGAAAAAGAAAAAAAAAAGTCTCTATCTTACATGAAGGGCGTGGACGACAAGGTATATGGATGGCTGCGCAGGTGAAGAGGATAGAGACGAAGAGAGCACTATTGGGTATTGTTTTTTGATGTTATTGGTATTGTTGTTGTTGGTGGCAATGGGCAGTTTCGGATAAGGTTGCGATCCTGCAGGCCTGATCTGCAGTCCTTCAGACGTACTACGACAATGATAGCGACAGTGGCGGTAGTAGTGGCGATGGTATTGTTGGATGACGAAAGGTCGAGTGCCAATCGTATTGGTGCAGGTGCACCTCGTATCCTTAGTAGTAATGAGAGCGGATAGGTATAGACAATAAAATAAGAAAAGCGGTGAAAGGAATGGATATGAGAACTGGAAGGAAATGAAGAGGACGAAAGGGACGAAGGGCCTGAGGAAAGAAGAAAAATATGGAGAAGGGGAAGGAGGAGGGGAAGGGAAAGAAGAAAGAAAACAGCCAGTTAATGAACAACCTCTGAGTGAGACACGCTGAAGAGTTAAATTGAATTGATGATGTAGTGACAGACTCAAGAAGACTGCAGCAAAACGGCACAGGTCATACTTGAGCTATTGTCATAAACATTTAAAAGTAGAAATGCTTTTATTGATTTAAAAAGAGTTATGTTATTCTTACCACCATACACATCCTGGCGTAGTTAACAGCGCCTTTAACTTTGTTAACTGTAGCAATGATGATTGTAGTAGCAGCTTGAACGTTAGCATCCACATGGGTTATGGTCAAGCGTGTCTGAATTTGGAGCGCCCCTTGGTACTTGTGCTCGCCGCTAGTTGATCAAGATCATCATTAGCTATATCAGATAGCGTCATTAATGAGCGAGACTAATTTGTCCAAAATATTGCTTCACTCTGCTGTCCCTATTGCTTCTGTCGCTTCTGCTGCTTTTCCTTCTCTTGCTGAACCTTGTCATTTTCAGAATTAGGTTCAGTAGTTGACCCTCTCCACGAAGAGTTAGATGGTGCATTGCCCATCACTATCGGAGTTAGTGAAACTGTGGAGAAAGATCGACCGTCGGTATTTTTGCTCCTGTTTCCGCTTTCATCACTTTCGTTGCTTTCCTTGTTGCCTTTGCCCTTGCTGATACCGTTGTCGCTGAGTGGAGCAACCAAATCCGACTGGCGTTGCTGATTCTGCCAATGTAGTTCTATAGTGCTGTGTGATTTTTGTTGGACCATTGATGGTTTTTTTTTTTATGTTTGTGACAAAGCGTCGGACCTTGATTGTAAATACCACTGCACCAACTCCAAATGTAGGGTCTCCACCGTGCAGCTGAACTTACTCGTCGTCGCCTTTGGGATTCAATAGCATGTAAAAAATAGAAAAGTATATACGAATGCTAATGATATCTTTAAAAGAAAATTGGGTAGACTACCAATGAAATGCTCAATACAGTCTAGATTATTATTGAATACATACAAATAAAAAAAACAAAATAAAAAAATAAAAAAAAAGATCGCAAGATATACTTTCACTCATTATCACTCCGATCAGGAGGGCAAATATGTATGGGTGAGTATATATATATATATCAATATCAATGAAAATGAGCATACGCAACTACACCAGTGAAGCTCCTTGCAGATCTTTTTAAGCAGTTGTCTTGAGATAATTGGTGTCGCTATTTTTGTTTTTGCCTTACTTTAATAAAACCAATTCAATGCTGAAGTAACAGAAGGAATAGTTGACAGGGGAAAGGAGTAACGTGTCTTGAGACAGTGGGATAAAGTGCTATTAGGACAGGGGAAAAAAAATTCGGCTTTGATTAGAGGTCTTATGGCATTTGGTGTTATAGTTGATTTGGAACAGCAAGTAAATACAACGCCATTTAGTGAAAGTAGGATCTACATGTAAAAGGTATTGAGGCCAACTGTAGTTGATTACTCTTTTGACAAAACACGAAAACAAAAAACTCTCTCCATGGCACAACAGTTTTATTTGTATCACCTTTACATGTAATCGCAGCGTTCATCCTCCCCCCGTCCTAACTTGTTGATATCATTACAAAAAAATAATAAAAAAAGAAAATTTGGGACAACAATGCCCCGAGCTCATGGTATCAAGTCGTTGCTATGCTATGCTCAGCATAAAAAAAAAAAAAAATGATCCAATCAAATCGGTCTGTACACAAAAACAGAAAAGAAGATTGGCGTGAAACTCAATCTGACATTTTTACACAGTCTATCCCGATACAGCCAAAACCCCCCTGCAATTCAGAATGAACAGATCTGTATGTCGTTCTCCTCCTTGTCGCTTGTCTTTTTTTTCTGTTTTTAATTGACCATTTTAAGAACAAAAAAGGCATGGGCTTAGCTGTTTGAGCAAAAAGACGACTTCCATTACTCATTTTTACGTTAACGGATAAAATTATCCAAAAAATAAAAAGAAATCACGAAAAATGAATTAGGCTCATCATGGAGCCCCCATATTGATGCAAACCGGTTTCTCGGGTGGATGAAACAATAAAAAATGGGAAAGCTTGAGATGGAAGAGGGGAAAGGGAAAAAAAGGAGGTGGAAGGATAGAAGAAGACGGGGTATAAAACAATCATGTGTGTAGAACCAGAAAATGCTGCGCCAATTTGAAATGCGCATAGCCATTGGTCCAACGCTTTTTTTTTTTTTTTTTTTTTTTTTTTTTTCAAACTGATGTTTAATCTGCATGCAAGGATATGAGAGAAGGGGAGCTGCAGCATATGGATACCTCTCGCCTCTGAATTACTTGAGGCTTTATTCTATAAAACGAGGACGGCTGTCTTTCTGGTATTTTTTTTTTTTTTTTTTTTTTTTTTTTTTTAGATTACTCCAATACATCTAATCTATAATGAATCTACGCGACCGGATGGACCGGGCGTTCTGTATTGAATGCGAGATGTAGGTGTCGAGGAGAAGAGGAAACGAACAAATGATGGACTCAAAGCAGTAACGTTGTAATAAAAAAAAAAAAAAATCGATCAATATGAAAAAGATGATCACTAGGGCAATTCACGTCCTCCGTTATATTTCTCTAATAGACTCTCATTTATGCAGTAGAAATCATTGGCTGGGGCTTTGCTTGGCACGAGCAAGGAAACCCTACTGCGTAGCGCACAGCCAAACTTTTTACAGCTGTATTTTATCACGGCTTTCCAGTTTTTTCAATCTCTCGGCTCAAAGACCCCACCAATACTTGGTGGTAGGCTAGTGGGCACAAAATATGGATATATCGAAACCTGACAAAGCTCATCCTGCACAGTATACAGCGGAGAGTAAGGAAGGAAATAAAAAAAACTCATTCCAAACAGCTCAGATCAAAGTGAAGAAGGCCATTGTTTTCCTGTTCGCCTTCCTTTTTTTTTTTTTTTTTTTTTTTTTTTACAGCACAGACGCGACCTCCGTGAAATCCTGTCACAGTTAGCCTGCATGTTCAGTCACCTGAAAGAAAGTTTGGTCAAAATGGTTATTTTTTTTATTTTTTATTTTGAACCCCTGACAAACAGCTCATGTACGGCATACATAAAGACTATCAATTAAGATGGAAATTTACACTTTTCTTAATGAGGCCAATATGGGTAACTACTGGGGTTTTTGGGCATTACATCCAAAGGAAAAACGTTAGAAAAAGAATTGAAGATGGTCCTTCTCTTCATAGCCATTTCAAAATTTTGTACATTCAAAATGTCAAATTAGAGAGAGATTGACAGGCGTGCACTTCGATCTTTTCATGTTAATTATGGTGATTATTTTGTTCCGATCCCAAATAAAAAAACCTATAACCAAGATATACACCTTGGGTATGGAGTAGATTGTCTGCCATGTTTGGAGATATGCTCTGCTCATTTACTTTTTTGTGCATATTGACGTTGTAAGCTCATTTACAGAGCCGTTTTCTTCAAAGAAAAAAAAAGGAGTTGCCAAATCTACCAAACACCATTTTCTACTTTTTTTTTTTTTTTTTTTTTTTTATTGAATCAGCCATTACCTAGTCCTTTTTCAAGTATCCGAACACGATCCATATGATTTAATTCCCATGATCTCTATCTTTGTCAACAGATCATTTGCCTAGTGTCCATGTCTATTACCGATCATTTATGCTGCTTTTTTTTTTTTTTTTTTTTTTTTTTGGTATAAATTCTTTCTTTCTCTCTCGCTTTTTCTTTTTGTTTATTTGTTCTTGAAGATATTGAGGCGTTCTCCAAAATAAAAAAAGCTTTTTTTTTTTTGTCTATCCTTTTCCTGTCAGTCCTTGTAGTATTCATGCCGGATATCATTTGTGATCAAAAAAGTTGGATCATAAAGTTCCTGTCTGTTGATACTATACGCTCTTTGTTAAGAAATAATAATGGCACATTTGGTGATTCCAAGGATTCCAAAGAGTTTCTTTTTTTTTTTTTTTTTTTTTTCTCTACTTTCACAGAATCAAGCACTTGCCCTTCTTCCCCTTCCTCTCACGATCCTTGGCATTCTCCTTGCGTTGTTGAATCTTACGCATCAGTACTGTATACACCTCATCCACATTCTGTCTAGTCTTGGCTGATGTCTCATAATAGGGGCAACTCCATTCGGCGGCTTTTGTTACAGCATCTTCATAGTTTACTTTACGAAGTTGTGACAAGTCTGCCTTGTTGCCTACAAGGATGAAAGGAACCTAGCCATCAAAGAGAAATAGGAAAGCAACAATTAATAAAAATGATCATTCGTTTCCTTTTTAATATAGGATCCATCCCAGGATGCATGAAAAAAGAGCAAGCTATGAACATTGAAAAGCATAAACAACTTTGTGCATGTCCTTCTCGTTCTTGTTCCAGATTAAGACGACAGACTTGAAGTAAAAATATATTCCAGTGTGTCTGTCTGGTCGCATGCCTTTTTTAGTCTGAAATGCAAAAAATCAATCCAGGATTTTTTTTTTCTTGTTATTTTTTTTACCTTGTCATCATCTAAGACGCGTGAGATCTGATCCTTGAATTCTTGAGTATGCATAAAGGATTCGTATTCACAGAGTGAAAACACACAAATGAACCCTTCCCCTGATCGATAATAATTGTCACGAATCTATTAAGATTTCAAGAGAAAAGTTGGCCCAACGATACAACAATGCAAAAGAGGAAGAGGGGAAAAGAGAACGTCATTGACGGTTTTGGTAGGTCAGTCGATGATGGTCAGTTGAAGGAAAAGGGGAAGTCAATTCTGATAACCCAGAACAGTCACGACACAAAGGTATACCGTCCTTGGGTCGACAAGGGCTTTTGTGGGAGGTTTTTTTTTTTTAAAAAAAAGCCTGTTGCTCTGTAAGCAATCAGACAAATACAAGCAAATTCGACTTTAATGCACCCGCACTAAGAAAAGGCGAAGCAAGCAGGAAAAAAGAAAAAAAGGGTGGACACTGCAAAGCAAAGAAAGAAAACAACATATTCTTTAAGTGATATAAATAAATATATGTATAAATATATAACTTACCGCGGCATACTCTTCCTGTCCAGCCGTGTCCAGAATGTCGATTTGGCAATCATGACCATCAAGCATGACCTTCTTGCGGTAGGAATCGGCCTTTGTGGGATCGTATTCTTCCACAAAGTCACCATACATGTATTGGAGTGTCAAGGCTGATTTGCCCACTCCTCCAGAACCAACCATGATGACCTTGTGCAAAGGCATTTCCTGTTTCGCTTTCTTTCCCATGTTGTTTTTATTGTGTGTATAGTGGATGGGTGAACTGTTGTTGTTACTGTTGTTAATTAAGTGCCAAGGAAGAAAAAGAGAGAGGAGAGAGAGAGAGAGAGAGAGAGAGAAAAAGCGATGTGGTAGTTGCCCTGATGACTCTATTATCTTTAATATTGAAGATAAATTGCTGACACCTTGTTGATAGCTGGAGCGTAAAGAGTACGACAAAGATAATAGAGAGAATAAGTCAGGATGAAAAAGAGATGGGGTCAGAAGTAGAATTAAGTAGAGAAGGAATGAGATGGCTCTTCAGTTAGGATGAATTGATGCTTCGATGGCTGTTGTCGTTACATTGCATGCTCTTGTTCCAAAGCCTGAATAAGGAGAGTTAAAAAAAAAAAAAAAAAAAAAAAGACACCGTTCAACGAACGCTTATGGCTGTCAATGTTGTACCTTCTTAACAAATGAGAGTAAGCAAAAGAAAGAGTGTATATTGAATGATGTGAATGTGAATGTCAAATGGTTTTTTTTTTTAAAGGAAGTCTCTCTGTATTACATCTAAAAAAAAAAGGTACCAGCAGGAAAGTTACTCCCGATCGTTTAAGGGTCAGGAAATAGCCTTTTTGTCACGGAGTTGATGTAGTTTTGCAAATGTAAATGTTATGCATATGATGGAACGAGTCTTTTGAATGCAAATAGTTCAAATAATTCATCTAATCTACTCAGTTTTTCATCATGTACTCTTGATACCCTTGGAAAGAAATCCTTTCAATGCACCGATACACCGAACAACACCCTAAAAAAGATTAGAAGGAATGCAGGAGTGTTTTTTACCTTTTTTCTTCTTTTCTTTAAGACTAAGAGCTTCAAGTTTGACAACAACCTAATGCTAATAAAAAAAAAAAATAAAATAAAATCCTGCATACACATGCAGATTAAACATCAAGGAAAACATGGATATAACCAATAAGACATGAGTGAAAGTTGTTTTAGACTCTAGCGGTTTATTTTTCCCCTTCGTTTTAAATGTCAACCTGTATCGGAATGGCCAGTTGAAATGCCATGAACTATGTTTATACATGGCTACGTTTTTTTTTTTTTTTTTTTTTTTTTTAATTTTTTTGAATGGAATATACAGATATACATAAATGTGTTGGCTCCAACAACAAATTTAAAAACGCGTTCCATGTTATAAAAAAAAAAAAAAATGCTTTCTATATTTACTGTAAATGTATATATAACTTCTACACAATTAACACAATTCTTTTTTTTTTTTTTTTTCTGACCGTTTGTTGTCTCTTACTAGCGATACCACTTGCTCTGAGATTCGCCTAAACACTCGCCCACAGTTACGAGGCGGAACCCCTTCTCCCTGGCAAAATCGATAACCAATGGAACTAACTTCCGAACAGTTGAAGGGATCGTATCATGGTGAATTACAATATGACCCAGTCCCCCTGCATCAGATCTCGCCAGAGCCACATAGTACTCGTTCAGCGATGCGTGGACATTATCTCTATACCGCCAATCGTTCGAATCAATCGACCAGTTGATCACTTTGTAGCCATGCCTGTTGAGATAGTTCATAGATCGCTCATTGACGTTTCCATAAGGTGGTCGCATATGTACTGGTCGAACACCGATTATTTTCTTGAATGATTCGTCAACTTGACAAAAAAAAAAAAAAAAAAAGCCGTCTTGGTTTTAGATATCAAGCTAAATCAAGTCAAATCATTAGCATTGTCTACTACAACCCCAACTACTTACGTCTAACCATCTGATAGTCGATATCTGCCTCCGACAACGTTGTTAAATCCGCATGCGACCAAGTATGAGATCCGATTTGATGACCAGACCTGTAAGCACGTCTCACAATGTCCTCGTGATCTTCGATGTAGGATGCACTGTCCCCATTCATGAAAAGGGTCACCTTCACCCCTTGATCATCCAAATAATCAAGCAGCTCTGATGTGTACAGAAAAGGACCGTCATCAAACGTCAATGCCAGCATATCGGGGTCGATGCATCGACGGATCGGTCCTCCCTCCCAGTTGTTTTTCCTAATGCTTGCGCCCGTTACATTAGCTACATCGGCTTCTTTACGAGGAACCACGGATGCTTGCACTGCAATCGAGACTGCAATCGTTGCTGCTACAATCTTGGAAACGGTGAGTAACATGGGTGTAGTTAATTTTTTTTCCTTTAAGTAGGTAGGATGATAGTGCTGAGGGGGGGGCTGGGCAATGTTTGAGGAAATATTAGAAGTTGGGTTAATAGACAACAGCTGCGACCTTGCTTATTTATACTTGTAGCTTTGCCCGGCAGAATGAATAGTAAAAGTACCCATATTGCATCATGGTCTTTGAACACCATTTCTCTTTTGAACCCAGTAGTACCTAGGGTATCCAATCACTCTGATTGGCATTCAACTCTGTTAAACATATTGACGATTATTTTTGGAATCAATGAGTAAGAAAAGCGATACCTTGCAATATCAAAGACAATAGCATATTGTGTTTCAGATAAAAAGGCGAAACGCCACCAAAAAATAAAAATAAAAAAAAAGTTGACGTAGAATTTGAGCACGTGCTCAATGTTTTTCCTTAAAATTTTTCGGATGAAGAATAAGAGAGTGTGTTTGCTTGGGGCCAAGTTGGCTTCTTTCTCTTTTCTTCATCCTTTAACGTTCACTCTGTTAATCGTAAAAAAGATTTACTCAGTCGACAATGTCTGCCATTAACAAGTCTTCCAAGCCTGGTGTTGAGGAGCAGGTTGATTCCCCTGTCCACCGCATTCGCATCACCTTGACCTCCCGTAACGTCAAGAACCTCGAGAAGGTCTGCTCTGACCTCATCCAGCGTGCCAAGGACAAGAACCTCCGTGTCAAGGGCCCTGTTCGCCTCCCCACCAAGGTTCTTCGCATCACCACTCGCAAGTCTCCTTGCGGTGAGGGTTCCAAGACCTGGGACCGTTATGAGATGAAGATCCACAAGCGTTTGATTGACTTGCACTCCCCTGCTGAGATCGTCAAGCAGCTCACCTCCATCAACCTCGAGTCTGGTGTCGAGTGCGAGGTTACCCTTGCCCTCTAAATACAAAAAAAAAAAAAAAAAAAATCAACAATGAAAAATCCTTCGTATTGGCATCAGTGGGACCAGGATTTTGACAATGGATTCTCATTGGGGACATTGAGGCATGAACTCTTTCATCGGGACATGATTTAATGGCAAACAATAAAAGATGACATTGGAAAGATTTTTTTTTTTTTTTTTTTTTTTATTGCTCCAAATTATTGTCTTTTTTTCACATTCAGGAATCAAAAATGTTCATTTTCATTGAAAAATTCACAGCTCTCGCTACACACCATTCAAATCTCTGTAATGTCTGCATCATTTATTGAGATTTTGTTGTCGTAGTAAGGTCATTGCCTTCCAAGCGTTCTTTTAGAGAGTGTTTTGCTGAACCACGTTCCAAAGGCTTGTTCTGAGTTGGTGAAGGCTTCCATCCAATCTGCACGAAAGATTTATGAAGTTGGATTTAAGTTTAGGCTAGACAAGTTCACAGGGGCTTTGACATTTACAAACAAGATAGACAGAAAAGAGGAAATCAACAACATACCATATACAGAATCTGAAAGGTGGCAGGAATAGTTCCGTCAGGGTTGCCATACATTTCTAGAATGGAAGAAAAGTGACCATAAAAGATTGGTCATATAAATGAGATGAGTAAGGGAAAAGCCCTATTAAGGCCAAAATATTTACGGATCTGTTCAGCACAACAATATCGTCTTGGTTTTACCTTTGTAAATGGCTGCAGCTGCCAACATCGTATCTCTCTTGAGTAAGCCTCTCCTACAGGAACAAACGAATCAGGCGACCCCGCATTTTAATGACCTGAAACAATCTCGGAAAAAATGAAGCCAGCCAGTGAATGTTATGTTACCTGTTAATGACAGCATTGCTCTCACCCATGGCCCTAAGATCCTCCATCAACTCAATGGCACTTGGATAGTTGACGGTCACTTCATCGACATCAACCGTTGTTAGTGTAAATCCAGCTCGGGAGAGTAGAGAGCCTAAATCACGACTGTCGGCCATGGGCGAGATCCTAGGTGAAATACCTCCTTCTCGATCCAATTCTGCCAGCTGTAATGACGTTCTATCACACGACAGAGTGACATCACACATGAGATAGTATCGTAAAAAGTTTTGAATTTGAATATCCTGGATCACTGAAAGCAATGAGTCCATTAAGCGAGGAAAAAAAAAAAAAAAAAAAAAAAAAAGTATTTGATGTCGAATCAATATTTTACCTCAACTCAAAGAGGGTATCGCCACCAAAGAGTCCTGCAATAAATACTCCATCAGGCTTTAAGCTACGTTGAATTTGAATCATGGCACCAGGTAGATCGTTGATCCAATGCATTGATAAGCTGCTAATGACACACTCCAGACTGTTCTCTGGAAATGGTAAATTCTCCTCATCCACAACACGCCTTTCTACTGGGACTATTAAGGGATTATGTCAATATCATGAGATGGGAGATCTTCCATATTTCTTTCAGAAAAAAATATATAAATAAAAGACAATACCTTCATACTCGACTTCCTCATCACGGCTGAGCATCACCTCAGACATGTCACACATAATCAATTTCTTCATCATGTCCGTATCAACATGTTTGGCGATATGTCCACTTCCTGATCCTAGCTCTACGACTTCATTAAATTCCCGTTTAATATCCTAATTCAGTATTGACAACATTTAACCATTCATGAGAAAGGAAAGAAGAGTTCTTTTGAGGCTGAAGAAGAAAGAAAGAAAGAAAAAAATAATAGCTAGGAGTATATGTATATTTCCTCATAAATACATACCAAAAGTCGATCAACTACACGGAATGCAACTTCGTCTTTGACATAGTCAACTTGTCGGCTCAGCTTTACGTTGGAAGCAGCGCGGTTTTTCTGAACCTTCTTTGCCTCACGGTCAAAGACTTGGAAAGTACTCGGAACGGTTTTGCTTCCTACGGGTGGTGGCGGTGCTGTAGAATAGAATCGAGGTCGGACAAGACTGTTGTTTTTGGCTGTGATGCGAGTGAGGAATGATCGGGTGAATGGCACTCCTGCCGAGCCTACTTTGAACATGTGCATTGATTATTTGTCTTTATAAGAGAACATTCACACACATAGACTCTTCTCTAAAGATCACTCTCCAGTGTTGATCTGAAATTCTATTTTTTGGTGTCAAAAAAGGTAATACCCTGAGCAAGCTAGCTTTGCCCGTTCACTCCATTAATGTTAAACATGCTTTCACAAGGTTTTGGTTTGTGAGCATGTGGCTTTGACATCTACAGTTCCCCACTTTTATAAATTTGTATATTTTGCTATTCCTTACAAACAAGTTCGGACATTCATGTACTTTAAAAGATCAGTTTATTCAGGCTTTTTATTTTCTTTTTTACTTTTTTTTTTTTTTTTCCTTCCCGTCGCCATTACTCTCTCGTCCTCTTCCTCATTCTGTACAATCCTAGAAATTACTTCAAAGTTGCTATAATTACCTCTACACCGCTGTAATATATCATAACCTAAAAAAATGACCGAGAAAGAGACTATTGCTATCGGCACCCGCAAGTCAGCCCTGGCCATTGCTCAAACAGTTGAAGTCCAGGCTGCGCTCGAGAAACTCAACTCTTCAAAGACATTCCCCTTGTTGAGAATGAGTACCACGGGCGACAACATCCAAGGTCAGCCCCTATCCTCCATCGGGACGACTGCGCTCTTCACCCGTGAGCTTCAAACCTCATTAGAAAAACATGAGTGTGACTTGCTAGTTCATTCCCTCAAAGATGTTCCTACTCAAGTCAAACCAGGTTTTGTCATTGGTGCAATGATGAGACGTGAGGAACCCAACGATGTCATTGTCATGCGTCCGGGCGAATTTAAGGATCTTAAGGACTTCGGTCCAGGAGATGTCATTGGTACAAGCAGTGTTCGCCGTGCCAGTCAGATCAGGCGTTTGTGCCCAGGCGTCCAAGTCAAAGACGTCGTAAGTAACTTTTTTCTTTTTTGCTCTCAATTTTCTTAATTATATTGCATTGATTGCTTTTTTTTTTTCTCTCGTCGATGAGGATACACCTTATTCAACCAATTGCCCTACTGCTGTGTTTTTTTGATCCCGACTCTTTTATTTTTTCTTATTACTAACTGCATTCTTTGTACTCCTCTTTTATATTCCGACTGGGTATCTTTTTATCGATGATCCTTTTTCTAGCGTGGAAATGTGTAAGTTTCTTATTATGCATGTAGATGAATTAAGATGGCGTACAAAAGTTTAATAACGACACCAACACCATCAATATCAATCACAAAAAAAAAAAAGATAAAAAGCCCAAAGCAAAGTTTTATTTTATTTTGTATTCCGGCAATGGATTTGAGGGTTATACAATGCAAAAGAGCTAGACGCTCTCATCGTTGCACAGCCGAACGTTGATGGGGGACGAGAAAACTAAAAAAAAGGATCCATGTTTTTCCCCTCCTCTTTTATCTCTTTCTTAAAGAAACTGATAAATGAGGATCAAAAATAGAGAGCAATTGCTGATTAACATCGACGGAAGTCGAATTGCCCCTTCTCTCATAATTGCTAACCTTTTTTTTTTTTTTTTTTATTTTTTCTTCGGTGAACATTGATAGGAATACACGCTTGGCCAAGTTGGATGCACCTGATTCGCCTTATACTTGTCTCTTGTTGGCAGCTGCTGGTCTTCAGCGTCTCAACCTTGATCACCGAATCACTGCCAAGTTACCGCCAAGCTCTATGCTCCATGCTGTTGGTCAAGGGTCGATTGCGATCGAATGTAGAGCGAACGATAAAGAGGTCTTGGAGATAATTAAACCTTTGGATCATTTGCCAACTCGTCTGCGCTGTGAAGCTGAACGGAGTGTGATGAAAATCTTGGAAGGTGGATGCTCTGTACCGATTGGAGTGTGGACTGAATATGTATCAACACCACCATCCTTTTCATCATCATCAGAATCGTCAACAGAATCAACAACATCAGAGAAAGAACAGGCACGAGAGAGAGCAAGGGAAAAGGAATTGGGCTCAGAAAATGTGGGTACATTACGTTTGAAAGCATTGGTGTCTTCATTAGATGGAACAGAGGTTGCAGAGGCCGAGGCCGTAGCCGAGGTCAATGGAAACGTAGAGCTGGCGATCGAGCTTGGTCGTAATGTGGCCATGCAACTCTTGGCTAAGGGAGCTGATAAGATCTTGGACAAGGTCCTCCGCGATCGTCATGCTACTTTGGAACCCGCTGGCACGGGCGAAGAGAAAACGATCAAAGGATGGGAGGTATAAAGCAAACGAAAGCAAACCAAATCACAAAAGAAAAAGTATCATGAGATTGAAAGGCTCAATGGCATCTATAGATTGATACACCCAAGTACAAGAAGTAGACAAGATATATATATACATATATATATAAAACAACAAACTCATAGTAAATGCATAATTTAGATACAAACAAGGATTCAAGTAAAAGTAAAAAAAAAAATCTTTTCATTGAGAAAAAAGTCTATCTATTGATTTTTTCACTTTTTTTCTTTTTGTAAGGACATCTTTGCTGTCTAAAATGGGATAGATGATCGAGCGAGACTTTAGAGATGATCTTTTGATCTTTTGCAGCACTTTTTTTTGTACTTTTCATTTCGTACGACAGTGGAAAATCTTTCCCTTCTGGAACAAGAAGTCACGCCAGGAAATTTTGCTCAGCTCAGCCCAGCCCAGCCCAAAAAAGTCAACCAGAAGCCGATGGACTTTTAAAAAAGACTTCATTCAATTGTCATTCTAGTCATTCAGTCGATATCTCTGTCAAACGGCTCTGTCAAATCATCCTGAAGGCCAGGCATATTCATTATCTTTTTTATTTTAATTGACAATGGCTTCATATTAGGCAGCTTTTCAGAGGCCTGTGCGCCAGAGTTTGAAAAGAGAGGAGTACATTCATGTTCGGGTTCTGATCTCATTTATTCATTCACTTTGATTTAGAGTAAGCTTTAAATCATATATGTATATCATATCTTAATCCATCCCTTTTCCCTTCATCTTATTTTTTACTGTATGAGATCGATTTTATAGAAATAATGTTTTTTTTTCCCCTCGATCTTAATTTTTCTCAGGAAATCAAAATAGTGAGTCAAGAGAAAGAACCCAGAGCACTTCAACCGAAGTTGGTTATCTCTTCTACCAACATTTTTATTAAAGAAGGGCCAGCATGTGAAAAACCTGATTCATTTATATTTGTGGCAAACATGATATTGTGAGACATTTTGAGGTCTTGACGAAGTTTCGAACTTGACAATTATATACATAATCTGAATTCTCTTTTTATGATAATTAAAATAAAAAAGTCAAACAAGTGACTATTTATACATCGTACATAATAAAACGAAAGTATTGAGGTCTGCAAATGATATCCTGTAGGTGATCAACCAAGTAAAACTGCAGGCATTTAATTATTTACTTGGAGGCTGTGGCTGCCGAGGATGAGGCAGCAGCTCCTCCGCCAGCACTGGTGCTAGAACTCGTATCCTTTTGTTGATTCAAAAGACTATGATGAGACCCCTGGCCTTGTACAGTTCGCACGCGATTATTAGGATCTTTTTTAGACGCTCTTCTTTCTGGATGATGATAATACACGTCAATAATTCCCTCAACTGCAGAGCCTTGACTTACTGTCTCTGCTAACTCTTCTACATGCGACTCAGCCTGAGAACCTTCAGGAGTACTCTGAGGTGCACGACCTGCTGCAGAGCCCGTTGATGTGCTCGCTGTAGTCCCCGCCGTCGCTATTGTTGCTTTACTCTTTAGATCAGGAGGCAGTTTTGAAAGATCCTCATCCTGTCCACCTCCTACGAGGTTATCGCCCTCATCATAGGATTGAGGCATATCTGACCCTTGGGTAGGCAACATGAAAGGTGGTCGAGCCAGAGCTGCCTCCAGATGTTCATGCATGTGATGTTCATCATCCGAATCTGAGTCTGAGTAATGAGCGCCGATCCTAGACTCTTCGTCCATAAGTGTTTTCTTACTAAGAGTTTCTTTTTTGAGTGGCAGCCAGAGCGTCGGCAAAGGTCCTGATACCGCGGGATCACTGTAGAATCGCATTCCAGAGTTTAATACGCCAGGATATAACGTCATGGGGGGTTGTCTATAATCTGTATACCGATTCGGAACAACTGGATAATCATCTTCTTCAGTCGGCTGCTGCTGAGTACCTTCTGGATTAATGGTAACAGAGGCACTGGCTACTGAGACTTCGTTCCCACTTCCATTTGTTGATGGCTTCACCGGCGTCTTATTATTCTGGTCATTTTGGTTATGTTGGTCCATGTTAATCGAGATATGTCCAGGGCCTTGGGCTGATGATCCCGTAGCTGCCGATGAGGCTTCATGTGCGGAACCCTGAATCTTGGCTACCCTTGAATGAAGCATCTCTAGAGGGATAAACTCCGCAGTCTCTCGATACTTTCTTGAAGTCCATGACCAGAACCAGATGGTTCCAATTGGAAGTGGCGCTAATAGAGACCCCAAGACATACGAATGCTTGAGCATAAGAAGACCAAGCATGGTTGACTGGAAGATGAGCAGACCCACCATAATGCGGTTATACACCATAGGCCAGGTTCGACCGCCGGACTCGTACGCATGGAACAGAACATAAAGTAACTGGTACTTCAATGCGAGATAGCCGAAAGCAAAGAAAACAGCCCCGAATATGAGAATGATAGGTTTGATACATGAATAGATCAGCACAATGACAAAAGCCAGAGTTGAATTCGCATAAACTTCTCCATGCTTGAGACTTGGGGGTGCACGAGCCTCAGCATAATCACGTGGCGTTTTTGAGAAGATACCACGGAAGGTCTGACGAAAAACATCGCCGATTTGCAACAACCGAAGTGGAAATTGACCAATGCCCTTCAAGATGATAAAATTGACAAAGAAGGGCGACACACGAGGTAAGGAGGCAGCCAAAAGAAGTGTGAACTCGCCCAAGTTATGGTAAACTTTGTTGAAAGCCTGGGCCCAGGTTCCAACAATTGTGAAGACAAGGACTACGTTGAAGAGGATAAACGTATAGTACTTGTTGTAGAGTGAACGTGCCATTCCAGAGTGCGATTGAATGCCTTGTCTTATACACAGCACTTCCAAAATATTAGGGACGAGTTCTAGAAAGATGGTTACTCCGAGAGTGGGAAGAAAACCTTGGATCACTGACTTCAAAACAGGGCTGGCCTCAGCAACCTTGGTGACACCGGGAATCAGCTTCTCCAAAGTCTCCAGGTTTAAGAAAGACGAAAAAATACTAATAGGACCTGACCAGAAGAAGATGAGGAAGAAGACAGTCGTGTTGACGACCACTGAGCGGATACCAAGCTCAGTGTGAGGGATTTTTAGGTTGTCCCAGTATACATCACGGGGCTCTGGAGCAAGAATGGTCCTGCATGTGAGTGTTTCCTTTGTATTGACTGTTTGTGCGACGATTTGCTATATTCCGAGGGAGAAAAATAATAACAATAATAATAACAATAAGAAACGTGTAAAGCGTTAATGGTATTCGAAATGGCATTCAAGCCTATCTCTTTTCACAACAGACTAGGTTGAAAGATTTACAGCAGAATGGATTTCTTCAAAGGTCACAAATCCAACACTGGTGGTAGGAAAATCGCGAAACTTGCGTAGTTTTTGTACGGCCTTGTCCAGAGCGGCAAAAGTCTCTCTGCGTTTATCAATCTTGTCTACTTTCTTGCCAAACAAACCCAAAAATCCAAGATGCTCTGTTGGTCGTTTCTTGCCCTTGGGTTGGTTCGCGTCATTGCCATGTTGATCCTCAATCACTGTGGCTGTGCCAGTGGCGTGATCTTCAGTCATGTAGCGATCGTTCTCCGCCATTATCTTGTTTGGATCATAGCCCGGGAAATCAGATGGATTGCCATAATATGAAGTATAGGCTCCCTCCAGCTCCATTAAGGCGTGAGCACGTTGTTCGATCTTACGCTTTAGTAATTCGACATATCGGCATACATATGCGCTCTCAACTTCTCCAGCCCCTAATGATTCGTAAAACGTCGCCAATGCACGATCTTTCTGAAGTTTTGGAGGCAAGCCAATAACCATAACTGTACGATGAGTGATGGAACGGACACGGTCGAGAATATAATCGCGACGGATTATAATATAGCCTTCAAATGTTTGCCAGATCATGTAGAGAGTAATGAGAGAGAAAACCCAAGTGAAGGTAAATTGAGTCATGAGGTATAAAAGAGATGTCCCTTGCACTTTCTGCAACAATGACCACTCGTCAAACCCATCATCAGGATCCGTTGGATCGTGACCGTCCCTAGTCGAAAAATAGTTCACGGGTAAGATGACCAATAGACCCGGGATCATTAAGCAAAAAAATAGCTTCATACTCATATGGTAGAAGCGAAGAAGCTAAAGGATGAGAAGCAGTACGGATAATAACTATTAGCAACAGGTAATCAATCAAATGGTTGTTGTAAAGCTCTAGAGACTATTCGACGATATGCATCAAATGTGTAGAACCCATGGCCAGCCGATTCACCGCATTGGTTCATTATAAACATGACAGTACAGCCACCTTACCATCACAGCGTCAAGACCGACACATTTAAGCACCTCATTTTCAGTGGTGCTTATCAATTTTGGGATCCACCCAAAGAATGTTGGAGGTAAAATAGGGGGTGCGTGTCTAAAGTTGAAATTTCAGGAACAAAAAGAAAAATTAATCCTCCTTCTAGATATTCCTCAGATGTCTCGTCTGATTTGCATGCATTTTTCTGATTGGTTGACAGGGTATAGAGGCGCACATTTATGTTCTATCCCCAGTGCATCCTCTTTTCTTCCCACCCTTTCCTTCAAGAACTTTCTATTTGATTACTTGTCATCTTCCTTTTGTTGTCTTTCACTCCTCTTCTCGCTCATAGAGACAGATGTCATAACTCTCCCACATCCAAAGCAAAAAAAAAAAGTTGATCCATGACTGTTTAATTTTTTTTTACCTGCCGCGAAGCGTTGATCGAGGAGCAAACATTGCGACCCAACGAGTTCGTAGTGTGCAGAAAGTAAGGAGCGCGAAGAGACCCAATGCGATGGAGATAACAAGCTGAGTAACTAAACCAGTTGAATTGGCCGCTTTCTTGCGTGGACCTCCTTTTTTTTTAAATGTTAAATGACAAGAATTTCTCATTCAGACCCTGACTATTTCAAACCTGTAAACTCCTTGCATTTAAAAAATAATGCAACAACAACACCAACGAAAAAAAAAAAAGTGGAGTGCCTATACCTATGTCCATTGGAAATACGTCAAAATCATAGTCGTTTCCTAGGCCTATTGTGGGTTGAGCCCTACGTATGTAGACGAATGTAAGAATAAAAGGTCAGACAAGCTCATGACAAAAAAAAAAAAAAAAAAAAAAAAAAAACTCCATGGCGTTCATGAATTACCAAAAGGGACTTTGAGGTTGGTCCATGACAAGCGACAAACAGAAAAAACTAATGAGGAATTTGTTCCTTTCTTTTTTTGTGGTTCGCTGAGACTAAATGAATGAGTTGGAGATTATGTCAAGGAAAACAAAAAAAAAAAGGTTGAGAAATAACAAACAGGAAGCTTGAAACACAAATACAAAAAGCAAAAAAAAAGAGCTGAATGTTTTTAGAGGTTCCACGAGGGCTTCCGTGGGCTTAGTGCGCAAATTTCCATAACATTTTGCAAAAAAACAAACATCGCCGACCAAGTTTATGATGTGTGCATTAACTATCATCTGCGCTTAGATCCCTAAAGAGTAGCCCGCTTTTATTTTTATTTTATATCGATCTGGAATATCAGTTAAAAAGCTCTAGTTCTTCTCAATCAGGACCTTCTCCAACTTGAAGGCATCCTTGACATCGAACTGTGGGTAATAGTTCTCACACTTCTCTACAACCTCAAATCCATATTTCTTATAAAACTCTACTGCCTCCTCATTGTTTGTCTGTACGTGCAAATACACCTTAGCGATCTTGGGTCCTGAAGATGAGGGTAACTTTGCATTCTCAAGAATATGCTTCAGTAATTTTGATCCTACAAAGAAAGTTGGACAAAAAAAACATAATGTAAGCTTTTTTTTTTTTTTTTTTTTTTTTTTACAGTTGTTATTCTTTGGTATTGTTCTCTCTATACCTAGACCAAGACGACGGTAAGGTGCTAAAACGCCCAAGGTTGCAATATAAAGATTCTGCAATGACGTCGATCCAGGCACATTTTCCTTACGACAACATACACCGCCAACACAGATATCATTGAAGTAGACTATAATAAAAAGAAAAAAAAAAAAAAAAAAAAAGTCAACTCCAAGGAACCTCGAATGCATGAGTTAAAGATGGCTTCATGTCCTCCTACTCCGAGACATGAATGTAAACAACTGGTGGTTATAAAAATAAACATACTAATCTTTGCAAACTCGCCCACTTCGAGAACTTCCTTATAGAAGCTAGAAGTGTAAACAACTGGGAACAGGACTGTGTTCAAACGTTTTAATTGACCCAAGTTGTTGGGTGTGATGTCTCCAAGGCCTATACGAAAGGCAGCTGCCTTGGATTTATCCTCAGTAGTGGTGGTTGTAGAGCCCATGTTGACAGCTGGTGGAGTCATGTGGCAAAAAAAAAAAAAGAAAAAAAAAAAAAGAAAAAGAAAATGCGCAAAAAGAAAATGTAAATGGTATACAGTCTTCGCCAGAAAAAAGAAAAAAAAGCTACTTCATTTCGCGTTCCTCGACCCTTTCTTTAGACTCGCGAAGCATTTGTTTGTTCGCACCTGTGGCTGATCCCTCCTTCAAAGAGCAGTCCCCGGACTCTTGAGTTTATTTTTCTTACTACCTATTATTATTGAGAAATCCTCTCCAAGTATGCGTTCCAGCCAGCCTCCTGGTACTTCTTGGCTTCATGGGCCGGGTCTTTGCCCTTGCCATATATACCACGTCCTACAATGATAACATCACATCCACGTTCATACACAACCTCTCGGGGGTGCTTCCACTGTTGACCCAATCCATCTGAGGTCTGATCCAAGCCAACGCCAGGGGTCATATAGATAAAGTCATCCCCTTCCTTGTCCTCATATCGACGCATTGCAATGAATCCAACCACAAAATCCTTATACTTGCGAGCCAATTCAACTGTTGTATTGGTATAATCACCCTTAGCAAGAGTTCCTGCAGATGACATCTCTGCCAACAAAAGTAGACATCTGTTCAAGGGCAAACCGACCTCACGCAATCCTTGGATAATACCTTCACCTGGTACAGTATGAGCGTTGGTGATATCAGACCACGATGCAATCTTGTATACTCCTGAACTATACTGAAGCTTGACAGTATTTCCTTTACAACGTCGATTAAAAAAAAAAAAAAAAAAAAAAAAAAAAAAAAAGAGCTACATGTCAGCTACCTCGATTGTAAAAATGAATGAATGAATGAATGAATGAATGGAAGGCTGATAATCATACAGAAGTAAACAACTCACCAATATCAGCAAACTTGCGATCCTCGAAGATCATAAAATCATGCTTCTTGGCCAAAGCAGTAAGTTGGGTGACTAAATCTTGATCAAAATCGTCTACAACATCAATATGAGTCTAATGCAGAAAAAATTAATATTATTGATTTCTGAGTTTGTGTTAATTGCTGTCAATAACAGTTTTTTTAAGCACCTTGAGTAGACAAATGTATGGTCCAACTTTGTCTGCAAGCTCAAGCAATGCAGCTTTGGAAGTAAGATCAGCAGCAAGTGACAGATTAGACTTCTTGCGCTCCATGAGCTCTAAGAAAGCCTTGGCTGTAGGGTTGGAATGCAATTTCGAGCGCTCAAGGTATGTCTTTTGTGCTGACATGGTGAATCCTCTTTGGTTGAATGGGTCAAACGCTACTGAAAACAAAAAAAAAAAAAATGCTTTTTTCTCAAAAAAAAAAAAAAAAAAAAAAAAAAACACTAACTCTGTCAGCCACACAGGTCTTACTTTTATGATCTAAAATTGGGTTTGACGCGTCAAGTTTATTGGGAAAATGAATGAATGATAAAATGGTAAAATGATAATAAGTGATGGATGATGATCACACTTTCTTTCTACAAAGTAAAGCTTCTTTTAATCCCTGTACTTGTTCATAAAGCTAGCATGGAAGTTCTTGATGCTGCCGCAAAATTCATCAAATAACTCTGGAGGAGGCAAGAATGTGCTACGGAAGTGACCAGTGCCTTCAACTTGTCCAAATCCCGATCCGGCTACCATGCATACACCTGTGGACTCCAACATAGCTAAGCAGTAGAACTGATCAGGCTCCTTGCCTGCAGCCTTGGCAGCCTCGATCGCCTTCTTAGGCAGACGAATCTGAGGGAACAGATACATGGCGCCATCAGCAGGATTGCATGTGCATCCCTCCAAACTGTTGAATGTGTTTTCTAAAATCTGAGCGCGCTTCTTCAATGAGAAATAGATGTCATCATACTCCTTCTTGTATTGCTCGTACGAAGGATCACCCTTCTTAGGTGGGTTGACCATCAGATCAACCATGATCTGACCTTGCACGTTGGGACACAAACTGATAGATGAAATCTTGTAGATCTGTTCCAAAACAAAGGCATCCATGCCCTCGCACTCAAAGTAACCACCGCGGCGACCACACTCGCCAATCATGCCTTTGGAGATAGAGTGATATGAAATCAACTCAAAGCCTTCGTAGTCTGGGCCCATTGACTTGAGTATTTTCTTAAACGAATGGAAGGGGCGATCTTTTTGGTAAATATTGGTTTGATAGACTTCATCAGCTAGAAGAATAATTTTGTTCTTACGACAGAACTCAATAATCTCGCGCATGTTTTGTTCAGTCAAGCACTGTCCTGTAGGGTTGCCAGGGTTAATGATGACCAGGGCACGAGTTTCAATCCCCTTCTTGATGGATTCATCGAGAGCGCGCTGGAGCTCTTCAGTCTATTTGACGACATGTAATTCAAACACTTTTTTTTTTAAAAAAAAAAAAAAAAAAAAAAAAAAAAAAACGAATGCATGTAAGACAGCCATACTGAAGCACAACTAAAGGTGAAACTTACAGTAAGACCCCAGCCTTTGGACTCATCCAGATAATATGGGACTGGATTGGCATCCAAAACGGCCAAAGTGGCGGTGTAGAGAGGGTACTGAGGAATAGGGATCATTACGCCGACATTGTTATGCTCGATAATCATCTCCAATGTAAGCTGAACACCAGCAGAAGCACCTTGAGTCAAGAAAATCTTAGAAGCATCCGCGGGGTATCCATCGCGCTCTGAGATGAACTTTGCAACATTCTCACGAATATAGGGGATGCCCTGGGAATGAGAATAAGCTCCGACTGAACCAATGTGCTTCAAGAGTAATTTGGCACGCTCAATGGCATCTTTGGGGAAAAAGCGAGCTGCAGCCTCTGCATTCTCATCCTTAAGCATCTCAGGATATTCCACAAGGGATGCAACCTAGATATTAAACAAAATATGTAAGATTAATTGATGGTAATAAATACCATTGTCACTATATCATGCATGCGGATTGGCTGAGTTTAACCACAGATTATCGCGCGGCAATTGAAGTTCATCGATGAGCGGAAATGTCGGTGTTGAATCCGTGGGCAGTTTTTTTTTTTTTTTTTTTTTTTTTTTAAAAAAAAAAAAAACGTTGGTGTTGATTGTGTGTTTGTTGCTCATACCTGACGGAAGAAGGTGATGGGCTTCTGGTCCAAAGCCTGGGGGTTGCCAATGTTACAACCAACAACACGGTTGAAAGGGAGCTTTGCACCATTGGCGAGTTCCTATTGAAAGGCATATAATAAAGTGTGTAACAAAGTATTAGTAAGGAATGAAAACAAAATGTTTCACTCTTCCAAGATGATGGTAAAATAAATATCGAAGCATATAGTTTTGCATCCCAAATTGCGTTCATCCGTGTCATGAGAATAACAAGCATTGCAGACAGCTTTATAAAAGTAAATTAAAAATAAAAACAAAAAAAGGTAGAGTTCCTGTTGGGGAAATAAATGTGTTCTGTTATAGTTCTCCGGATTTGTTGATTCCATGAGAGGGCATCCACTATGCAATCTAGCCCACTCCATTTTCCTGAAAGAGGAAATGAAAATAAAGAACGCCTATGGCGAATTGTTGTTTAGCTGGCAAGTCTACCGTGAGTAAATGCGGGGTTAAATGTAACACTGCAACTGTACTTGATAACTTGTTGAGTAAGACGTTCCTGAAAAAAATCTAATCCCAGCTGCTGTCGAGTATATAATTAATCAAATCGCAGTTGAAAGTGATGGCCGATTTTCCGTCTCCCACTGAGCGTTGTTTTTAGTTGTTTTTATCAAATGTATAATGGCCGATCGTGAGAAGAAAACACGCAGGCCCACTTTTTTATGCTCTCTCCCTGCAATTTTTTTTTTTTTTTTTTTTTTTTTTTTGGTCTTTGTTGTTTTTTCTTTTAACGCTTCACATCCACCAGTATAAAAGGAGTGAGGGGAAAGTGGTTAAAGATCGTGTGCTGTGATTAAAATCAAGGGGACATTACATTCTTGAGAACTTCTGATCGGATAGCAAGCTCACCGCGCACGGCATACTCAGCCTTACGGATCTGAGGATTCGTGTTGTTCAAGTGAAGGATCTTGTCTATCAAATACCGGCATTAAAAAAAGTGATAGTGGACGTCAGTGATTACAAAGAAATATAGTGAAATGATGTAGTAAGACAAAATGAATCGTCTTCTCCATTTCACGCTAGCAGCGCACGCAAATAGACAAACAGACAGGACCATGTCATGCCATGATTGCTCAATAATGATAATAAGAGATCATTGAAAAAACTTACCAGAGCGGGTCATAATGCGAGAAGAGGTGGAGAAGGGCTTGATAAGAATAGAATGACGAGAGGTCGTCAATTGACGGAAAATGGTTTTTGAGTATTGTAAGGATGTCATGATGGATAGGTTTTTATACCGAGGTAAAAAAAATAATAAAAAATAAACTCGACAGGTATGGCGAGCACGGGATTCCAAGAATTGGTAATGTAATATCTAAGAGTGGAGAGTGTGTGTGGGGCAACAACAACTGCGAGTATTTAACTATTTATAAATCGGAGAGAACACGAATTAAAACATTGAACTGGAGTCCTGTCATTGTGAGTGAATTTTGCTCACTTGCATTTCAAATTGAGCAAACGACATTCTCCACGTTTCATTGTATTGTGTGGCACAACAACATACATAAAAAGAACACCAGTGCCTAAAGCATGAACGGAATAGAGACACGAAAAGCGACGGAAGACAACGGCTGTGTGCGCGAGATTGGGCGGAGAGAAAAAAAAAAAAAAAAAAAAAAAAAAAAAGAGAGAGAATGAAGTTTGGAATCAAGACGAAATGAGTTGAAGGGTCTTTGTTTGGTATGTAGAATGTAGTATATGTACTTGATTTTTATTTGTTTGTGTTGTGGGTGAAAGAGTTTGTCCAATTACGCGGGCAGCCAACCCATCCTCCCTTCCTCATACCAAATGATCCTTGCGGATTCTCCCCCAGGAGTTGATCGTCTTTGTTATTCTCTACAGAACAGAGCCCTGAATGGGATGAAAGCTTTGATGACTATTACAATTACTATTTTTTAAACTACTCCATTGATATTTCTCTTTTGGGTCAGAGCATGCTCAACATACAAGATACCGAAGATTTATCATGACAGGGACTGCCAGATCAATGTGGATAAAGAACCAGCATTCTGTTAAACCGGGATCTGCGTAGAGGAATATATCGGAAAACCTTTGTGAGTAAGAACAGCAGTACCGGTAACAACAGTAATAGCAAGGAAGAAAAGTGAATGCGAACCCGAAAACTCCCTTTTTTTTTATTTTTTTTAATATTATGCACAAAATACAAAACCATAGATAACCCTGTTCTTAATAAACATTCATCAATATTATTTTAAATGAAATGGATTGGGTTTCCCAAAAGAGCACGGTCCAGCAACTAGCGTACATGTTTATACATTACAAACCCAAAGAAAACGCAGCCTGAGACGGATAACAAAGGCGAAGGAAAGCACTCACTGTGGGGTATATTTCTCTATCTTTTTCTCATTTCTTTTTTTTTTTTCTTTTTTTCTTTTTCTTACTCTATTCTACAGATAATGAAAAGACATGTCGCTCTCTCTAGATAAACACTTGACTGGGACCTATTGCTGCCAGGAAAGGCACCAGTGCAAAACGTGTAGCAAAATAAAATAGCATGCCGAAGCAAATAGAAATGGGGAGTGCAGGTAAAGCCTTTTGATAAATCGCCAACAAGAAGATAGTCGCGTTCATTCCCTAGAAGTTGCCACATGAATTTGATTAGCAAATTGATTTCAACAATCAATTACATGGAAAGTCGTACTAGAAGTTAATCAATACTTCGAAAAAAGACTTACCGTCAGAACTGCAACTGTGCAGCACATGGTCGTAACCCAGTCAAACATGGCTGCACGAGCGATCAATACGCTGTAGAATACGAAATCTCCCAATCCTAATTTCAAGCCTCCATCATCATCGTCATCACCATCCTCTTCATGCTCATCCTGTGCCTGATTTCTAGATCCAACATCCCGCTCATCACCTCGTTGTCTTGCCGAAGGTGGCTGCCTAGGAACCGAGCCTGCTCCATTTCCAGCCGAGTCATTGAGCCCTATAAGAGGGCTTGTGGATGATCCCCCTGAGCGTGTCCGTTCTCGCATCTCAAAATTGTTGCTATCGCCTGGAGCTGCGGCTGTATTCGGGACTAGCGCTATGGTGGACGAGGTGCGCGATATACGACTACTTCCAATATTGAACATGGGATCCGGACCACTTGTGTGGCTGCTACTAATACTTGCACCACCTTCTCTGCCTGCTGCACGTGAATGTCCACCACTATATACAGTACTGCTGCTAGTGTTGCTATCTCTTTCAAATGATGCGCCCATTGTCTCATTAAGTTCTTTGACTCGATTTGCCTCACGATCTAGTACACTGTTGGGTGGCGAAGCCATGAACCAAACGGCATTGACGGTGTAGAGTAATGCAGGGACTTCTTGATTTTGATTTCTTGAACTCTCTACCAAGATTTTCAGTGGACCAAATGGGCAGAGCACAGCGATAAGGTCTAAATCCCGATATTTATAAGCAGCACAAAGTCAGTATATGAAGGAAATCTGTATAAAGCATGTTGAACAACAGATACACTCATGTACTATACCCCAGACAACCAGTAAAGCCAACAACATCCACGTGGTCCACTCAGCAAGGCCTGTCAATGAAAATGCCTGCAGATCAATAACGCAACATAAAAAAAAAAGTTAGGAAATTTGATCCGACTCCAAGCTGGATTGGATTCATGCTATACAAGTTTTCTTTCATTCATACCATTAAGCTGCTCATGATAGTGAGATAGACTTGCTGAAGCCACATAGGTCCTTTCCAGAAAACAGATAGCAATCCCGTAACTGCAAAGTTCCATAATGCGAATGACATAGTTAAATAGTCAAGTGGGATCCTGAGGACCTGGATCAAATTCAGTATTAAAATATAACCCATGAAGCCAAGGAGCATGGCGACTACGATCATGAAGAATCCAATGAGAACCTACATCACAGTACCACGTTAAAAGGAATGTTAACAGTGCAGTTCATCTTGTTTATAAAAAAAACTCCGGTCTAAATATCTAAATATTTGACATAGTAAACACTATACCTTGATATGCCCACGTTTGAATAGGATTACAATAATAATAGTGACAACAACGATTTGGCCAATGATGATTCCAGCATTCGCCAATGATCCCAAAAAGTTTTGAGATGGAGTTGAGGTTGGAGATTCTCTGTATACTGTATATGAAGATTGTGTTGGCCTTTTAAATGAAAAAATAGAGAAGGTGTGGTGTCAGTCTATGCTCACAAATCCATGTACTTGCACCAAGCATCAAGGCACATAGATTTTTTTATACCTGTAATCGCTTCCTGCCATAGAAATCTTGACCCAAAGAATACTCAGACAAATACAAACGACAACAGGTTTAATAATCTTGTAGATTTGTAACATGTAAAACTTCATATCTGCAATCCTTTCGGCCTCCTCGTATGCTGCCCGTTGTTCTGGGGTGAGTTGAGGTCGTCTTCGTGGCTCTCGTGGTCGCCTTCGAGGTTGGTTCGCAACTGCCCTAACATTTTCTGCCTCTTCCCCCAAGACATTGCCACCTAGAGCATTTCCCAAAATATGCAAAAAAAAAGAAAAAGAAAAAAAAAAATCAATACCAGCTACTTAAAATTGTGTAATTGACATCAAGATGCTGTCTATGCCATTGCTTATCTTTACCTGATGGTGGTAGACGTGATCTTATCCGATCCCTAGATCCTGAATTCCCGCCTTCTACGTCTTGTCTCTCTTCATCACTCCTTTGCCGTCCTTGTTCCTCCTCCTGCTTCATTGCTGCAAGGATCTCTGCGCATTCTCGATAATGTATCCCCCAATCCTCAGCTTGACATTCCTGAGAGCAATATCGTACACTTTGGCAAGCTGAGCACTGAAACTTAGCTGGAAAAGCTCCACAAGATTGGCAAGGTTGATCATCGTTGTTTTCTGTATTCGAGGTATTATTTCCTTCTCTCTGCGTACCCTGATTCTGATTTATAGTGCGTGAGGAGAGTTGCGTTCCAGGATCGTTTCTAGATTGGAGGCTATCACCCACAGTGCTTTCTGCTGTTAAACCATTGGATGGACTTGACACAGTCTGGTCCGAAGGAGCTGTTGCTCCCCTTGTATCTAATGAAGACATCTGATCACAAGCACTCTATGACTCCGTCTTTTTTTTTAGAATTGTCCTCTGGGCAGTTGTTATGAAGTGTGTAGCACAGGGTTTCAATCAATGAATGTGTTGATTTAAACTGATGTTTAGTAGAGCCAAAGGATTGAGGAACGCAGCAGAAGATGCGCTCTTCTAGAGACAAGAGAGCGGGATGAAAATGAAAGGATGGGGCGGAGCAATGATGATGAGTTTGAGGAAGAGACTGGGGGGAATGATGCACACACATAAAAGAAAAAAACGATATTAATGTAAATATATTTTTAATATTTTTATCAATTTTATGTGTGTAATGAATGAAGTGAAAGGCCTGCTGAGCCCATGGCGAAAATCTAAATATACAAGAACAGCCATACAGCACACAAAATACACAGAATGTCCATGTGCGATTTTCATCTCGCTGTGCTGTGCCCACATTCATCATAAAACCAAAAGGAAAACTTGAACCACACAACTTCCATTGATCTCAGCTCATACGAAGTATACGATGGATCTGTGTGGAGTATACTCGACTCTTTTTCTTATAAAGAGTTTTCTGTCGCGAATAAAATATTTTCTGTTCCTGCAGTATTAAATATGCTCACAGGGAACATACATTCGTTTCTATCGACCACACGGTAAATCTTCAATACGGTAGACCATTCAAGTTTTTCGGAAATATATTAAAAAAACTTTTTTTTTTGTAGTCTAACAGCATCTTAAATTATTGCACGTCCAATCACATTATTTGTTCACAATACCAAATGGACCATTATTCAGGGATGCTTTGCGTCTTGTCAAGACTCATCCGATTTGTCTCAAGCATGTTACGAGAGGAATAAGCAACATACGAAACTAGATCAGGAGAATAAAGTGTTGCCACTTTAGGTTGATAGGATCAAGGACGATGGGCTGCCGAAAAGCTTGTATTCAGGATGGAAAGGCAGCATGTCCTTAAAAACACATGTGAACAGAACTACTACCCGAGGGAAAAAAAAAAATCGTTATGATTAGAAACACATTGCGCTTAAAGCTTGCGAAGCCTGGTTATTGGTTAGTATAATGTGACATGAGGATTACCATCATTGCCCCACATCCTAAAGACAGGGCGTCTGCAATGAAACAAAACCCTGAACGTGATGATAACCTTAAAATCTGAACGCGAAGTGTGACCGTGGGAACGTAGAAGCGTATTTAAATCAAGAAACACCTCCATTCCCATCCTTCATGCCTCATTCTTCAAAACCCAATAAGTCATGTCAGAATCACCAATCCAGTTACCAACGACTGTGCAGGAACTCAATGAGATTACTGTCCGTGCTCAAGATATTCTTCGTTCCAGTGGAGAGAATCTTGTCGGTATTCCTCCTGCTGAGCGTACGATCCAGAATACATTATTGAAGTTGCAGGAGGATCAGAGTCATGCTGCGGCTTTACAGACTCTATGCACCTTCCCAGCCATGGTATGCCTACATCAGCCAGTTTATTGGTTATATCAGATTATCTTGCTAGGAAGGACTTTTTTTTTTTTTGTAAACGAGTATTTGCAATTAGTTGACGTTTCAAGTCATTTAATTTCTTATTTCAGGTTCATCTTGACAAAGATGTCCGTGAAGCTGCGACAGAAGCCAAAAAGTCTTTACAGAAGGCGTGGTCCGCGTAAGTTTGTTCTCCTCTGAGTATTCTATAGGAAGAAAGACATTCTAGCGGGCATTGAACAGTAATTAACCTTTTTTTTTTTTTTTTTTCTTATGGAAAAATCGCGTATCAATCAATGCTTTTCGCAGGCTTTTTTCGAGAAGGGTAATTTATCTCATGTTTGTAGGGTATTAGCAACTTTCCTTTTTTAAGCTTTCTAAAAATGACATTGTTCTTTTCTCTCTTTTTATTTAACAGGACTTGTATGCAATTTTACGCCAATTGGAACAAGACTCTGCTACCGTAGCAAAGCTGAATGCCGAGCCAGAGACCAAGCGTCTCCTCGGACATACTCTCCGCCTATTTGAGCGACATGGTGCCGGACTTTCAGAATCGGACCAGCAAAAACTTATTCAGGTTCGATCAGAAATCAGCTCTCTTGAGCTCGATTTCCAAAAGGCCTTGAATGAGGATACAACTGATATCTTACTCACTGCAGATGAGCTGGAGGGGTGCACTGAAGCATGGAAGTCAGGTTTAGCCAGAATGGAAAAAGATGGCAGAAATTACTACAGAGTGACGATGAAGACGCCTGATATCCTCAACGTGAGCAGGAATGCATCCTTACCAGAGACGCGTAAACGCGTAGCTGTTACATATCGTCAAGTGTGTGTCACGACTAATAGTCCCATCTTGGACCGTCTTATCCAATTGCGCCACGAGGCCGCTATTTTACTTGGATACAAGAGTCATGCACATTATCAATTGGATATCAACATGGCAAAACAGCCGGAGACTGTAGATGAATTTTTGAACGATATCATGAGTTCAATCTCTGACAAACTGGAAGATGATAAAAAAGAATTGCTTGAATTGAAGCGCCAGGAGTATGAAACGCGAGGTTGGAGCAACCAATTCGACGGGATCCTGCATTCTTGGGATGTCAAGTATTATCAAGAGATCCTATTCAAGAAAAAGTATGCAGTTGACAATTCGTTGATCCAGGAGTATTTTGAGCTCGAACACGTGCGAGACCAAATTATGGGAGTGTAGGTCCCCTTTCTTTTTTTTTTTTTTTTTTTTTTTTTTTTTCGACTGGACATTCGGTGTCAACCAATGTGCAATACGTTTTGTTGCTAATGGCTTTCATATTACCATAGTTATTCCAAGATCTTCCAATTGCGATTTGAACAGATTCCAGGCAAGTATTGGGCTGATGACGTGACCTTGTTTGCTGTTTATGATCAGAAAGCACAAGATGAGGCTGGAGAAGATGCCAAAAGGGATCCTTCTGCGTTCAAAATTGGATATTTTTATCTCGGTAAGGCTACATCATGCGTTATTTCACCGAATATCTGGCCTTAAAGCGGTTATATAATGAATAACCTTTTTTTTTTTGGCTCGTGTTTCGATACAGACCTTTTTCCAAGACCCGGTAATTAGCTTGAGATAAAAAAAAAAAAAAAAAAAAAAAAAAAATTGATATATTTTCATGAGAGCGGATGGTTTTAACCCTTTGGCAATGATTCTCTAGGGAAATATTCTCACCAGTGTGTTGTACCACTGCGTCCAAGCTTTGTTGTGTCTCAAACTGGAGAACGCCTGTTACCAGTTGGTAATGTGATGGAAGAAGATAGTAGAAACGTGTCCCTTGGTGTATTAGAGTACATTGTAAATGGCTTACCTTTTTTTTCATTAAATGCTAAAGCTGTCAATGTCGGTAATCTCTCTCGCCCGACCGCTGATCGTCCGGCGCTACTCAAGCATAGTGAGGTAAGAAGATTATTAAAAGCTAATTTAGTACGATTAAAAACTCAAAACACATTGATCATGCAAACGACTCGTGCTAATTTGATATAGGCAAACACGTTCTTTCATGAGTTTGGCCACGTCTGCCATGCCATGTCCAGTAAAGCCCGTTATTCGATATTCAATTTCTCTTGGTCTGTTGTCCCGTACCCCACGTCGCTAGCAATGGATTTCCTTGAGGTGCCTAGCATCATGCTGGAGAATTGGCTTTGGGAGCCAACGGTTCTTAAACGTCTCGGTAGACATTACAAGTCAGGCGACAACTTGCCAGATGAGCTGATCAAATCTCTTGTCAAAACTCGAAAAGTACTCAAAGGCCTATTGTTTTCTCAACAGCTCGCCATTACTGCCATTGATCTTAAAGTCCATAGTATCGACCCCAACTCTCGGGAGCAATCGATCGCACAACTCTGGAAGGAAATGAGTGAAAGCATCGTTGGTGTCAAGTTGGAGGATGGGCCCAATGTTAATCCTGCCTGTCAACTATATCATATCGCTATGGGATATGATGCAGGATATTATGTTTACGCATGGTCGGAGATGCATGCACATGACCTCTATACCCGCTTCAGGAATACGCCGGAGAGCGAAACCAAGGCACTTGATGAAGCGCTCGGGCGCGAGTATTGGGAGAAAGTTTTAGTCCCTGGTGCGACTCTTGAACCAATCGAGCTTTTAAGAAGTTTTTTGGGACGCGAGCCAAACCAACAGGCTTTTCAACGATATTTGACAGAACCATAAGAACAAAAAATAATAAGCTAGCTTTTTATTTTTTAGCATATTTCAATGCGAATATTGAAAGAATAGTTTTTGGGGCAATTGGTATATTTTGCTAACTTGATAGCGTTAATCTTGCAGGCATTTCTGGAGATATTTTCCAAATAATGCAACATCCCTCATTCATTACGAGTTGCATGCCTTTGGACTTAACTCAGAGTACCCTGCTCCTACTGATTAACACCTTTCCCCCTCTCCTTACCAGTAGTGAAATCTGATTCATAATTCAGGAGAACCAGTCTGTGTCTTTTTATAAAATTTTGCTGTTAGTAGTTGCCCCTTACAACACCAAACCAATTTGAGGTTTTGTGTGGCCCAATACATTAATCCGCTGGACATCCTCTCCTTTTTTTTTTTTTTTTTTTTTTTTTTTTTGGTGCAAGTTTCGCTTCCTCGCCTTCAACAGACAGGGAGGCGTAACACCGACAGCTTTGATGCGTTTGTACTCAGAGAGAAGTGCCGAAAACCATCAAAAAAGTTAAACTAGGGCCATGCTGCACACAGACCAGGCCAACGCATTCGAGAGCGATAAATGGTTCATGAGCTCGTGAGCTCTTTTTAACCGAGGTTACTATGATCCACTCCTTCCGTTGATATAAAATGACCAGAGTGTTTTAGAAAAATATCTAGACCTTCTCATTCAGTTACCTCTTACCAGACGCATTAGCCTCTTTCTTTCCCGATTGCTTTTTTCTCTTACTGTAAATAGAGAACATGAGTCGCCTCGTATCAACTCAACTATGCTTCTTTAACCAGCATCACCTATTAACTGTTAAATTACTCCCTACTATCAATCCTCAACTTCGATAGGGGACTTTGCGTCAATATACTTTGCAAGTGTAACATAGCGCCAGTCTTTACCAAGCAATGCTTCCCAAGGCCAGAAACTGGCAGCCTAGTTGGCTATTTTCCAATCCTACTCAACAACATCACAGCCAGCGAGCTCCATCATCTTCTTGCCACATCCTCAAGCTTTCACTTTTACTTCTCCTAGCCATATCTCATTTGAGCACGCTAAGGCGCATCCCGCGCAATACCTTTCTCCATTCTCAAACGTTCTCATTAGCATTTAAACCATTGCACTATCCAGCATTTGGGACAACGATTATTATGCCTCTGTTATTGACAATAGGCACCTCAACCATTGTAGAGAGTGCACCTGTGCATTTATATATAAAGAAGAGTAAACGAGATGACTTTAGTAACAGAATAGAAGAGGAAGAAGAAGGAGGAGAAGGAGATGAAGGAGAAGGAGATAAAGAAGGAGGAGAAGAAGGTGAAGGTGAAGGTGAAGGTGAAGATGAAGAGGAGGAGGAAGAAGAAAGCGTAGAAAACCATGAAGTGCCCTCTTCGAACCATATTTCATCATGTTCCAAAGGCTCTTGCAGATCAAGTTCCTTACCATCTGAATTCGAAACCCCAAAGGGTCTACCGAGCGTCCATCTTACTCTAACAACTCCTTTCCCAACCGCAACAGTAACAGCAGCAACCATAATTTCGCCTTTGGCCACTTTTACAAGTCACGGTCGGAATAGTCGATGTACTCATTCTTCTCCGGACATATCCTGTTCTGATCACACTCCTGAAGGGGTCCCAGGATTGCATAGTTCAGAGGCAGCTGATGGTCAAGAGCTATCGTCGTTCCCTAACGCGTCTCCGCTTACACAGGTGATAGTGTCCGTTGCGACAGTAGTGGCCGTAGTGGCCATGACTGCGGGTGTAGTTGTGTTGAAGAAAAGACGTCGAGAACACCTTAAAGGCCATGGAGGCGATTCCATACCATACCAGAATGGTCAAACGGGGTTGCAGACAGAAGGCCATGTGGGACTGAAATCGTTTAGCTCCACAAGTTCAGGGAAGTCCGAGCCTCCACAGAGGGAGCAGTTCTGGAACGTAGATTGATCTATTATCGGTAAACAGGAGTTTCTGGGATACTAGCTCATAATTTTATAACTCACGACACAACGATCATGCCAACACATGATGTTTCTTTTTAAGCGTTATCTAAAAAAAACATTACCGAACCCATGGTAGAATCAAAAATACACTTCCCGAATGGATTTTGAAAAAAAAAAAAAATTCCCACATGGCATTGTTCCTTTTTTTTTGCCACGCGGGATCCCGTGTTCAAGGAATATGATAAACCAAAGCCACTGTCAATGGGAAACCAATTTGGCCGCCGTCTCTGCTTCCTTTCTTTCTACTCTATTTTCGGCTTTTCACACACATTTCACCTCGACTTTCATTCATAATCCTAAAAGGCCTATAAAAACTAACGAGTCTCATTCAAAAAAGTAATAAAGTACCCATCTTTTCTTATTGCCTCTCCACTCCCCAAAGTTTTTTTTTTTTTTTTTTTTTTTTTTTATTATTCTTTCCTCAGTTCTTCTGTCAGTGTCAATATTATGCAGGCCATGGCCCGTCATTCCGCCCCGTCATCTCCTGAAGAGGCTCGTCACTCCCACGCTCATTTCCATAACCCTCAGAGTAGTGCTAGAGATGCAATCACCAATGGTCTGTCGCTCCAAGACAGTGCGACTAATAAACATAGTTACCACAGCAAGAGCCGAAGGAGAAAAGCTCAATTTGAAGTTGGGGATGATCGTCCTGAAGAAGAACAGCAACAGGAACAAAATCAGGGACAGGAACAAGGAGAGCGAGACAGCAGCCAGAACAACTTGGAACAGGAACAAGCTCATGAACCTAAAACAGCACAGGAGGGAGATAGCAATAACATCGCAGGAAGCGCTCAATTTCAGTACAATGCTCAAAACCATAATCAATCATCTACTAAAGCGCCTAATGCTGTCAATACAGCAGCAGATACTGTTCCTTCAGTTGAGGAGGCAGACGAGCTTCATACCAAAGGAGTAAATGGTGGACAGAGAAGAGCGCATATTGGTCGAGACGAAGAATTGCTTGCAAAGACTCTCATTAATTCAACACTAGCCCAGACGATGCAAGACCTCGGATTACAGGGCCAATACCTAGAGACTGAGAATGCAACTGAAGAAGAACCACAGCCAGTGCCGCTCGCTCCTTCGCCACCCTCCTCTACTTCACATCATAATGTTCAACAACAGCAGGAGACTTCAGTAGCAGATAGACCAGAGACGACGTCCACTCAATCTGGCGATCAAGATATCCTATCCTCTTCAGAAGAACAAAAGTCTGCACAAGAGGGACAGCTAGAGCGGATTGAAGGGGAAGAACAAGTAAAGCGGCTGCAAGACCAGCTGAAGCAACAGCAACAAGAAGAAGATCAGTCAGCCCAACCACAACAGGTCAAGAACCAACAGTCTATACCTCAATTAAATAACTCTGGTAGAAGTCGAGGAGGTCATGCGCTTGAGAAAAGCAGGAGTAACCCCCCTGAAGTTGTCTCGAACGGTGAAGGACATTCTCAAGAAGTAGTCCATAAGAGTTCTGTGAGCATTCACGAGTCACAGAACCTATCTCAATCGCCACCCAAGCCCAAACATCGCACCCTGTCAAAGACATCTTTACCAACCTCAAAACGTATGTCAAAGCTCCTTGATCCCAGAGCTTCAGCCACATCCTCTCCTTCACTTACCAAAGTGACAACACATACCGTCATGGCCGTTCATCCAAAGCAGACTGCGGTTGTAGGTACAGACCCTACCAACCCCTCGACACCTTCCACATCTGAAAATGGCTCTCGATCTCAAGGACTTAAATTGGCTTCACCAACACTGCGATCTTCACCTGCAGTCGAGCTGGTCGCGAAATTCCTCACTACAGGTGGAGGCGGCGCTAACACATCAACAGCAGGTATACTTTCAGAAGATGACCATGGGAGCGGAGCATCGTCTACTCAGAATAGGAAAAACTCGAAGGGTGCACACGATAAATCGAATTCGACTTCACCTCAGCAGCGTACAGGCTTTACTTCGAAATTCTATCCAGCTTCACCATCTCAGCCTCAATTGAGTTCGTCCGCACCCAAGGCCATTGCTACATTGCCATCGAGCGCTAATCATTTGATACCCCCGACGATTGTGACTACCTCTATTTCAGACGAGAATTTAAACGAGAATGGGAATATCTCTGCAGGAGGACCATTTTCAGCTATGCTCTCCAATAATAACACTGTGAGTGCTACTGCGGCTTCTGCTATCGCAGCTGCAGCAGTTGCACAATCTAATTTAAGTGGTAGCGGATCCAAGACAGGGACTCTGTCACGAACTCAGCAAAAGTTGTGGCTACAACGCGAGAACCTTCAAGATGTAGATGAGGATGAGATGGCAAGACGTGGAAGGATGCAGAAGGAAATGGACCGGATTAACCGAGAATATAAATGCGTCCGGACAACATTGGATCCATCCATGGAGAGTATCTTGAGGTGTTTGGCACGGAGTGGCAAATCGCCTTTACAACTCCAGCAGCAGCAGCAACAGCGCCAACAACAACAGCAGCAAAAATTGAATCAAACGGTGCAGCAGAGTCAACATTCTTCACAACAAAATAACGATCCTCAACAGCAACATACGCCTTCGTTACAACACCATAGGTCATTGCAGCAACTCAATGGCCATTACCAGGGACTACAGGGCAATTCAGCCATGCAGCAGGTGTACCAACATCAAGCAATGCAGGGTCATACTCAGAGTGAAAATGGTGGAGGCGGGGCAGGTAATGGTACAACGACTCTCGGTCGGGATTCAGGTAAATTGACGCTCCGTCAGATGCAGCAGTTACAGCACATACATCATCAACAGCAACAACAACAGCAGCAGCAGCAGCAGCAGCAGCAGCAACAGCAGCACCATTACCAGCAGCAGCAGCAGCAGCAGCAGCAGCAGTATCAACAGATGCAACACCAATACCAACGGCAACCTCATCATCAGCAACAACGACAACCACATCAAGGATGAGAGCATCTATACGTCCCTTGATAATGCGTGCATCAGAATAAAGTAAATATTTCCATGTAAAAGAAAAATTGATCTAATGATTTTGGTCACGTTTGGGTCAGTTAATCCATTACGTCAATTAAAAGGTAATGAGAAGGAAGAAGATACTCTCTCTTTGGTTCTTTTCTTTTCCTCATTTCACCTAATTTGCGCATTAATGCCCCACATGCAGTACAGTTTGACTTTTCACCATTAACCTTTTCAGTAACTACTTTATTGAACTCTTTTTTTTTTTTTTTTTTTTTTTTTTTTGCATGTTTTGCATGTTTTGCATGTTTTGCATGTTTTGCATGTTTTGCGATAAAACAACGAAATAAAACTTTTCCTGTAAATAATGTCCGACTATAATGTGTCAGAGTCAACAACTGAGGCAGAGGCACCATCAGAACAGCAATCCTTGTTATCGCGTCGTTTATCGCGGGTTGTCAGTGCAAATGCGGCGGTACCGAAGCCTGGAGAGCGGCCTAGACAACATCAAACAAGTCGTATTCCCCTGGTTCGTAAACGCTCTTTAGGTCTCAGACGCCAGTTGTCAATCTTTGACATTGCTCGCTTAACGATATGCATGCTTGGTGTTCAATTTACCTGTAAGTAGGAATAAAACATTGGTTCAATTGCACCTTATTTTATGTAGAACAAGGTTTTTTTTTTTTTTTTTTTTTTTTTTTTTTTTTCCTTCCTACTTCTTACAAGTCTCCTGTTTCATTTTCTTCCTCTTTCTCAGGGACGGTGGAACTTGGGTATGGTACACCCTATTTGCTTTCATTAGGCATCCCAAAGACGTTGACGCCTCTTGTCTGGCTAGCAGGGCCTCTATCAGGTCTTGTGATCCAACCTGTCGTGGGGGTCTTTAGTGATTCACTGGATTGGAAAATTGGTCGTCGGCGACCTTTCATCCTGGTTGGTGCCATGTTGACAATCCTTTCAATGTATATGGTCGCCTTTGCTCGTGACTTGGCCGAAATAATCACGGGAAATCCGGATAGTGAAGCCAATGATCCCTATACAGGCGCTGTAAGTGAATGAAACTTTTTTTTTTTTTTTCCTCCTTCTTCTCGACTGATCACTTCCTTTTCTTAAATTTGCCTTTTCTTTTCTTTTCTTTTTTTTTTTCTGTTGTTGTTTATTGCTCAATAGGTTAAGGCATGGACAATTGGGTTTGCAGTAGTAGGCTTTTATTGCCTTGACTTTTCAATCAATGCGGTCCAAGCAAGTTGTCGTTCCTTGATCATGGATATTCCTCCAACAGACCAGCAAGAGATTTGTAATGCTTGGTCAGGCTGGATGAATAATTTGGGATCCGTTGTCGGTTTCTTTGCAGGAAATCTGGATCTGGTCAAATATTTTAGTCCTTACCTAGGAGATACCCAAATCAAGATCTTGGCCAATGTCGCCATGTTCTTTTTTATTCTCTGTCTCAGTATCTGCTGTTTGAGTGTTAAAGAGATCCCATATCGCCCTACCGAAGAAGATAAAAAGAGGTAAAAAAAAAAAAAAAAAAATGGAAGAAACAGAAGCTTAAAATCAAAAGTCTAACTGCAGTTTTTTTTTTTTTTTTTTTTTTTTTTTTTTTTTTTTTTTCCTTGTGCCACAAGATCTATTTGGAATACACTCGGCAATATCTGGAAGGCATTAAGGATACTACCAGAAGAGATCCAGCGGATTTGCAATGTTCAGTTCTTTGCTTGGATGGGCTGGTTCCCTTTCTTGTTTTATTCAACCACTTGGGTTGGTGAAATCTTACATCGTTATGAAAGCACTCCAGGCGAAGGCAACAATGACGGTCATACCAACTCTACGAACATCATTCATCTTCTTGGAGGACTTTATCATCATCTCGCGCCTCATCCACCCAGCGAACCACTCAGCCCCTCTCTTTTACTACGATCCTCACCTTCTTTAGGCGGAGATCCTGAAACAGATGCAGAACGCGCAGGCTCCTTTGCTTTACTTTGTTGGGCTGGAGTTGCAGTCTTCTGTGGAATCCTCATCCCAAAGATCACGCCTCAGGAGATCGGGTTTGAACGCTGGCCCCGCAACCCATTCACACTCAAAAACCTATGGACCATGTCCCTTGTCTGGTTCGCGGTCTGTATGGGCATGACCTGGTTTGTTGATGACCTCTGGGCTGCAACAGGGGTGATCGCATTATGTGGTGTCCCTTGGGCGGTCGCAATGTGGATCCCTTTTGCAATGGTTGGTGAAATCATCAGTGATATGAAGGATCGACTTGAAGGAAGAGATCGAGAAGAAGATCAATCAACAGTAGTGGACAGGGCAAACTATGGGACCGTCTCATCTTCGACTACCACCTTGGAGAATAACCCCAAGAACCATAACAATGAAAACATTAGTAACAGCAACAACGTCATCAAAAACGACCATACCAATTCTGAAAATAATGGAGAGACCAGTGTCGTTACAACCGTAGTTCCGATTCATGATAATAATGACAACAACAATGATGATGATGATGATGATGATAATGACGAAACAGATCTGTTCGGCAATCACGGACTGACTGACGCAGAATTGGAGGCCGAGCGTAAGAGAAAAGGCCCACATTTGGATGCTGGGCTGGTATTGGGTGTCCACAATATGTACATTGTCTTCCCACAATTTGTAGATGCCATCATCGCTAGCTGTTTGTTTGCTATCATTGGAACAGCCCAGCCACGTAATGATTATCCTCGACAGCCCCCATCCACTCATCAACCACCACCTGGAGTCGGCATCCCTCCCAGTGATGCCAGTTCAGACTCGAAATTTAGGATGATGAGCGAACTTGTCAAGGCTGCTGCTGTTGCGACTGCACAAGGTGGCCCAGAGCCGGTGGGTTGGGTCTTACGATTTGGAGGATTGATGGCCCTTATTGCAGCGTATCTGACTAGACGTCTTTAACCTGTTCATCGTCTGTGTTCGGGATTCTTTGTTATATAAGTAACATTTTTGTCCGCAAGGCACTTTCCTGTCAAAACTCGAGAAAGATTCTTTTTTTTGTTTAAAATTCGACAACTGTATGATCTAACCATTCAATTCTATATTATAAACATGTATAAATATATATATAAAGGTGAAAGATGAAATGAAAAAGAGTGGAGCGGATTTTTTTTTTTTTTTTTTTTTTTTACAAGCCCTTGTTGTATGTCAAGGTATTGATGGGTTCACCCTTGGAATCCTTCAAATTCCAGAACCGCTCTTCTAAGGTTTTGACGTCTACATTAGCGTATTGTGGGAATGCTGCGATTGCCAATGGCAATGCGGTCATCAGACAGGCTGAGATGACCGCCAAGTTGAGGGGGACTAAAGCGCGGGGGTATTTTTGTGACCATGTTGTCTTTTCCCATTGTGAAAGTACCAATGGTGGGATGGTCAATACTGGGAAATTGGTCAAAATACGAGAAATCGCCACTTGTGAAATCGCAGACAATCCTGCTTTTTGAGACTTGCCCACTGATTTTCCTTCATGATCATAGACATCGATGCCATCACTAAAACAATAATAATATTAATTTCCCCATGCTTTGTTAGTCTTGATTGTCCGGTATAAAGGTGCAAGCATTTTATATTCTATGACTGTGTCTAGGGCTGACCTGATCTCCTTGCCGCGCATCAAGAAGACATTGACAGTTCCTGCAGCAGCAACAGCAGTAAAGGGAACAAGGCGCCCAAGGATCGTGCGAACACCAGGGGAGATGGATGTTAATCTTGGAACTAATTGATTCAATCCCACAGCCAAGAAGCAGGAGGTTGATACCGCAGATGCATAGGCAACTAAGTCATAAAAAAAAGAAAAAAAAAAAAGAAAAAAAAAAAAAAAACTCAGTATTCTTGACGGCTTTATATAAAATTGAAAAAAAAAAAAAAAAAAAAGTACAGAGTGCGCCATTTTTTTTTTTTTTTTTTTTTTTTTACCCGCAGTCTCCTTCATGTTCATTTCTGTTGTCTTATTAGCATTTGCATAGTTGAAGGCGACATTGACAGATTGATTGGCCCATTGCCAAAAAATGATAGACTTGATAGATGGATTAGGCATCAGCATGCCTGCCGCGACCAACAGATTTGTTGGTACGAAGCATGACATACGGAACGGCAACAAAATAGGTTTGCCTGTGTCTGGATGAAGCGTTGAATCACAAACTGCATTTTTTTGAAGAAAAAAAAAAAAAAAAAAAAAAAAAAAGTCAGTATTTCATAATCTGATATTTTAACCCAGAAGGAAAGCGCTCCATGTGGGGAAATAAGAGGGAGGAAAGTCCGACTCGATCAATGATCATATAAATCCCACGCCCACGAACAAGAATCCGTAGAGATACTTGCGCAAGAAAAAAAAAATATGAAAATTACCCAACAATAATAACTATAAAAAAAAAAAAAAAACGAAGTACTTATTACTTTCAAAAAAAAATATATCTCTATCTATATATCTGTATTTTAGCCTTGCCACTTACTCTCCTTTGCCCTCCATAATTTCGCAGGATCGAGGTTGACATTGATCTTGCCTGTATTGTAATCATTAATTAAATTCTTGGCATCCTCTAGTCCTTGTCTCGTCACAAAGAGGTTCAAGGGCGAGGTCACCTGGACAAAATGCCTTACACGACCGAGATATGTAGACTGATCAAATCTTGGCTTTGCTGGATGTCAAAAAAAAAAAAAGTAAAATGAACATGGATTATATTTAAAAGTTAGATTAGTGAATAGCTTTCTAGAGATGTCGTTGGAATCTTTTAAGCTTGTACTCATTCCATTGTCCATTGGATTGATAGCAGCATGAATTTAGAAATGTTCCATGTCCATGCTTACAGAGATCAATCTTGGGTTGGTAGATGGTGCCATAAGAGTTTGAAGAGGATGTACTGTTGAAAGTGGCCATGACGATGCGTTATTGCAAAGAAGATTAGAAATGATTTTTTTTTTTAAAAAAAAAAAAAAAAAAAAAAAAAGAAAGCAAGCGAAAGGCAGGCCAAGTAGTTCATTGGTGGACTGTCACTTCACCCTGCCACACGTTCCTAATAGAGTCAGATCTCATAGACTCATCGATCCGATCCAAATCAAGGTTGCAGACGAGTTCTGTTGCACAGACATTTCTGAAAAGTGAACAAAGCACAGCAAAAAAAAAAAAAAGATAATCTTCCGAACTCCTCCATTGTTACTCATCTGCATCGTTTCTTATTTGGCGACTGTTCGGACTCCAGATGATACTGTATAAACACCTGAACATCACCACATATCATAGGCTCCTCTACGTCCCTTAAAGAATACTCTTAGCATACACCTGAGCTTTTGCAAAGGATGTGACAATGCTTCGACAAACATACAACATTTGATGGCTACGTCAACAGTCCTTGATTTGTAGAAGCGCTAAAAGTATGCAGAAAACGGGAACCATTTGTGTTTCGCTAGCAATAGGCGTAGCTTCAAAAAGTTCGTCCCCAAGAAACAAATCCTATATCCTTCGTTGCTCAAAAGTGACAATGCTGTCTTTTCTGCAACACAATCCTATTGTAACGTTCAGAGGTATTGTTTGCCTCATGGTTTTAGGATTAATAGACGTTCGATCAAGTTTTATTGTTCTGAACAACACGGTGAATCCTGTCCATCCTAAGTAATCCCTCTGGATGGCAGCTATTCAGGGGATGCTAACCAATTCCGCTAAACACGGTTAAATCAAGACTGATTTGGAAAACCAACAAGCATCGAACAGTCGCCTTTATTTTTATTTAAGTCGTTGTGTGTGCGATGATAGAGTCAAAGGATTGGCATATAAACAAAAAAAAAAAAAAAAAAAAATGCACAGCCCTATTGCTGCACACGTTTAAGAATTCCCGCAAGTCTTTTTTTTTTTTTTTTTTTTTTTTTTTTTTTTTATCCGACCATAGCTTCCACAGATGCTACAGTAACTTCCTGTCTACAGATTGGACACTGCGCGTTGTTTCGAAGCCATGTATCAATGCAACCTTTATGGAATGCGTGTCGACAAGGGAGTGGGCGAAGTAGATCCGATAGCTTGTACATTTCTAAGCATATCGTACAGCTGTATGCACAAAAAGAAAATACAAAATTTAGAGTACGCTCTTTATCCCATAAAAAAAAAAAAAAAGTGTTTGTATGGAAAACATTTACCTTTCATCAGATGACTCGTCAGGTGTTGGGTTATATGCAGTTAGGCATGTCTTTGATTGTAGAGATGTATTGGGCAACAGCGATGGTGGCAATGGAATATTTGAGTTCGACAGCGACGCATCATTCCTACGCAATGAATACCTTGAGGAAAATCTCGATCGATAAGCTGGCGATGGCGATGGTGCTGAGACACCGGAAGTGTCTTTGGAGTCTGATAACGTGCATCCAGCAGACATAGAGAGTGTCATATTCTTAACCTTTTTGGGCTTCCAAGTGATAATGTACTTGTCTGTCATTTTCAAGACATGCGAGGGTACCCCCTTTGGCTTGGCGTCGCCAATTCGCTCGCTTAGCCTCAAGAGTCCTTCATAACTATCATCAACTTGGTCATCATACTGTGGTAATACGGAAGAAATCAGGAATCGTTATTAAGACAGAGGAATTGAATTCAGCAAAGAGGAGCAATAATGCATGTCAGAAAGGAGATGTTGCTTACAAGATAATCGGCAGGACTTCCCCACATGTTGTTCATGCTGTATGTACCATGAGAACTTTTTTTTTTTTTTTTTTTTTTACAATAATAATAATAATAATAAAAAGGTAAAGAGAATTAGCTTTGACTGCTGTAAAAAAAAGGGTCAGAGCTCCTTTTTTTGAATCCTTATCCTGTGATCTATCACTGGTTTGATCCTTACACATTTATGAGATGACCCTGTGCCTCCGCAAGGCGTACAAGCAAAGTCATCACTAATAGTGATCTTGATCCTTACCTGCTAAGGTAGTGCTCATTCCTGGACTGTCGTAACACATGATGTCCAATAAAGGTAGATCTCAACCCTAATAACCTTGCTGAAGTCCTTGTATCTGCTCCTCTAATGCGTGAGCGCATATTATCCATCATCCAAGGATGTACATATTGATCACTTTGACTCAAAAACGTCCCATTATCAGTACGATTTCGAGCGACATTCGTTCGATAAGCGGATGAATGCCGTCTTCGAGTTCTGAGAGATCGATTTCTTGACAGAGCCATGGTGAGATGACCTATAAGGCTCTGCAATATCAAAGACATAATGGGTACCGGCACAGAATAGCATTGTAATATACCAAAAAACTGTATTAGTATAGATACTTGTTGTATATGTATCTGTATGCTAATCTATGATGGCAGTGGCGAGATAAGACTTACGCTTTCTCCCAACATTGCCGTATATTCTTCTTCTTGAAGCCTTCGCGCAAGAGCTTCATCTGACTCATTCGATTGCACATGCTCTCTTCCTCCAGCATTTCGCGAAGACCTCGAGTCCCGATGTCGCGTAGAAGGCTGACTTGAATGTGAAAATGCGGATGGTGTAGTATATATAAAATTGGAACTGTCTGCCATGTCTTGATCGCTCTCTTCTTCGTCATCATCGTCAGATCCTTCCACATCTTCATTCGGTCCAGACTCCGTATCATCCTCAGTCTCCTCGGTCCTATCATCATTCATATCAACACTTGAATCTTGAAGGTCATATGAATAGCTCACGTCTTGATCCATGTCCTCCTCATTATCAGAGTCTCGTGAAATATAGTCATGGTCGAATTGATGGTCATGTGTTGATTCATATCCCTCATAGTTCTCATCAACATTAGATTCGTATTCAGAATCCTGTGGGGCATCATCTAATGGGACCAAATCATGTTCTGTGTCGATCGACTCGTCTGGCGCAATGGATGTCTCCATATTGGAAGATGTAGTGTCCCACAGCTGATCAGCAGTCGCAGCTGTAAAAGATCTTGGGATACCAATGCTGGAGTGACGTTGCCTTGGGTTGGCTCTACTGTTGGCGCCCCTAGAGTTCGTAGTATTGCTAGATGAGTCAGGATGAAGATCCGATTGACTCAGTCGACGAGTCCATCGGTGGGATAAGGCGCGTGATGGTGTGGTGCTCTGCTCACTCCAGGGGTGAGTTGCAAAACCATGATAGCCATCCATTGAAGCAGATGGATCGATGGTTAGTCTGGGGTAGTGGTCATGCCTTGGCAAAGAGAAAGAGGATGCAGGTGAGTTGGGATCCGAGCCAAAATATGATTGAATGGGTGATAACATCGGATCTGGTGATGTGAAAGAGTCCAGTAGAGAGGGTGATGAGTAGTTGCGAGTATGGGTCTGGTGGACGTCACGAGTGTTAAGCAAAATTGAGGACGAGCCTTCGTCGCAAATTCGCTGGTGGTGATGGCGATGATGGTGGTTGCAGTGGTGATATAGAGGAAGGGTCTGAGAGACACGACGGACACCGGTGGTTGATGAGGTGACTGCAGAGTTGGATCCCGGCGATTTAGTCGACCCGTCCTGCGTGTCGCGCCAATTATCACGGTCCTCATCCGATGCATCGCCAGATTTCTGTTCAAGGTCTGTTTCTTCATCCGTTATTTCGATGTATTCTATCTGTTGTGTTTGTGATCGTAAGATGTAGGGAGTGTTTCCTTGTGAAGGACGTCGATTATTGCTTCCACTATTACGTCTGCTCCCATGTCCTTTACTCGCTTCCCTTGGCGTCGAACTTTCTCTGTGTTCAGCCTGCTGGACACGAGCTCTTTTCGAACCAGAGCTTTGTTTTTCCCGTACTTCGATCTTGTCCTGCTCACTGGTCGATCCTTTTACATCTTGCTGTACTATTGTTGTACCAACAATTTGCTTGCCATTTGATGCAGATATTGGTGATGTTGGTGTCATTGTTACAACGGTGGTAACACGAGGACCGGTTGTATGCAAAGGCTCTAATTCTTGAGAAGTCTGTCGTTGTTGACGCCGTGCTTGTTGATGTAATTTTTGTTCACTTGGGCGATGCAAAGAACGCTTGGGTCCAGAGCGAAGAGTAGAGATGTGCTGGCACTTTCGACTGATGTGTACTTGATTATGTTCTGAGTGTGCCATTATATAGAACACTATCTTTTTTTTTTTTTTTTTTTTTTATACTTTTTAGGGTTGACCAGTCAAGATAGCGGATTCTTTTTAGACAATAAGGAAGAAAAATAAGGAGCCGAATTCAAACGGACAAAAAGAGATTATTGTTGCTATAACTGTTGTTGTAGTTGTAATTGTCGTTGTTAATGATAATAATAATAATGTAAAAAAAAAAAAATAAAATAAAAATAAAAAAAGGGCTGTGTATTTATGCCCTGCGCTACAAGTGTAACAAGACCATGGAGAGAGAGGAAGAAACGAAGAAGAGGAAAAAAAAAAAAAAAAAAAAAAAGGTTAGTAAAAGCAAAAGAGTTTAAAAATGCAAGCGGGTCAATCAGTCTTGAAAAATAAGCAAATAGAGCGCTTGGCTCTGTTTCGTCTAGGCTTTCTAGAAAGCCAAGAGCGCAAAAGTAGTGTGGAAACGATAAGTGAAAGAGGAAAAGAAGGGCTCTAGATGGACCAAGCAATGCGTTTCCCTTTAAAGGAGTAGGGAGTAACAGAAGCAGAAGGAGAGACTGAAGGCGAGGAAGGCGAGGGAAGAAGAGAAGGAGGAGGGGGGGTAGGGAAGAAGCAGGAGGAGGGCAAGGTTGAGAAAGGCACACACAAAAAAAAAAAAAAAAAGTGTGAGGTGTGGGTTTACAAAGGGAAACAATAAAGAGAAAAAAAAAAAAAAAAAAAAAAAAAGCAGGAGGACAAAAAGGCTTGAGACGGATCGAATGCACTCGAAAGTAATAAGCTACCTGAGTTTAGAGAGCGAATTGAAGTTGACGCGATGACAAGTGGTGAGAATGATGAATGAAAATAAAGCGAATGTGACTGAATAGAATGAGAATTGAGGAATTAAAAAGAGGTTGATGTGCAGAAGCAAAAGTATACGCCAACGAAGAGGAAAGAAGGACAAAGAAGAAGAGAAAAGAAAAAAAGAAAAAAAGATGTAAAGAAGAGGAAGGAAATATAAAAAAAAAAAAAAACAAGTGGAGAAGAAGAAGTAAAGGGAAATCCCTTTGGAGGATGTCCATGGTCAGCATTTCTTAGTCTTGCCCATGTAGTCAGTTGTTTCAATAAGCGAATCAATCGGGAATAAATATACATCTGTCTATTGTGTTCTATATATTGATATATTGCCATAAACTAATCCTATTGCATTAAAACGAAATATCTGTGATGGTCTACAAATATTTATTCAATGTTTACCGTACCCAAAATGTCAAACCAGTGTGTGAACAAGTTGGACAACCCTTTTGATTTGCATTTTGCATTTGCATTTGCATTGTTGTTGTTGTTGTTGTGCGCTATTTGAGGCATGCTTATATTTTATTTTATTTTATTTTTTTTATTTTTTATTGTCATTGCCATTGTCATTATCACTATCATACTCATTCTCATCCTCATCCTCATCCTCATCCTCATGGTCATTGTCATTGTCATTGTCATTGTGCCATTGACCCCCCCCCCCCATTGATCTATTGAAATAGATATTGAAGGATTGAATTGAATTTTACCAAATATCGCACATTGCACATCTAGGCACTGCACATTCGACTGGATTACTGCACATCTCTTTTTCTCTCTCTCTCTCTCGTTTCTGGCGGGAAGGCTGTTACGAGGATTGGATGGTGTGCTTGCATGCACCCCCCTCCCCTCTATTCTCCCTCTCTCATTCGTTAATCAATCCTAAAGAATCCAAAGAATGTGAATTGCTTTTTTTTTTTTTTTTTATCTATCGCACCATGCAATTATCCCTTTCCACTAATTGAACACGTTTATAGTCTCTCCATCAGACCCCAACAGGACATGGCCCAGCCTGGTCCTTGAATTTGACTTAGACCCTCTTACTAGCTCTCAGACTTCAGATAAACAATAACTCAAAAATTCTTTGCTTATTGCCACATATCCTCATCCCGGCAAAGCAAAGCAAAAAAAAAAAAAAAAAAAAAAAAATGCTCAGTCATTTGCGATGCTCAGCAAACAACTCACCGTACACACTCCCTCAATTACTTCGTCATTGATTCATACAGTCATACACACATTCATTCATTCATGCAAACGTACATGTATTTGCACAAGATCGAGGCACCTTGATCAGCCATGGCGTGTGTTGGCTCTCATTTACATTATAGTGCTTCGGCTGCATTTTCTCGTCTCAATAGCAACATCAAATAAATGACGATTAATCAATCAACCGGGCTTTAGAAACAAGCGATCATAGGCAGGACACAACCGTAATAACGACTTTTACAGAGGCAACGAGTCTGAAGTCTAAATCTAAAACGGCCTTTATGCCGATGCTAAAATCCCTGAAAGACAAACTGAAAAAACAAATCGCGTTGGAAGAAAAAGATGTGAGGGAGAATGTCTGTTACATCTAACGAGTATTCAACCATATTCGCTGTCCATCGTCATAATCCACATGTAAATATATTTTTCTGCAAGGTATATATTTTGTTTTTTGTTGTTTTTGTTTGGTTTCGCGACGCAGCCTGTCTATCATATTACGCCGCCTGATATGCATACTATAGGCATTGCTTGTACTAAAATATCGCTCGCGCCTTCCTCTTTCCTGGAAGGTGTGTTGCCTCCTCTTTTTTTTTTTTTTTCTTCTGCTCTTCTTCCTCACCGATTTTTTTAAGTGCAATCTACTTCATTTACCTCTCTCATTATCTCATTATATTTCCTCTCCAGATATGAATCAATATGTGAGCATACAGAACAAGAGCAGCCAGGGAAACAAATTAGCAGAGCAACTGCAAACAGTATCATATCAATCTAAAGAATCCCATCCACATCTTGCGAGACTAACGTTCATTTCAACCAGAAGAAGAGCCTTTTGCTCCGACCAGCCCATAGACTAGGCGGTAGGGGGAGGATAAAAGGAGGAAGGGGAAGATGAGCGACATCGGAGGAAAAGAGCCAGTAAGAAGCCAACATCATTTCCTTTTCTCACTTTCTCATGCATTGAAAATTTGGTTTTGCATGCCCCAAATTTGTTGAAATGCATGCATGCTCTCTTTACTCAAACGAATGCCATAGTCTGTCCAATAACCTAAACTAACACTCCAGTTTTAAAAAAGACATAGAACGAAGCATTTTGAGTTGGGAGGCTGGCAAGGTAAAGAACAAAAAAAAAAAAAAAAAAAAAAAAAAAAAAGTAAAAGAAAGCAAAGGCGCGTGCTGTATGGATCTCCACATAGAAAAAGATTTAAACTTTTTTTTTTTTTTTTCTTACTTTCTCTGACGGGGAAAATTTTAAACTCATGAAAAGAACATGTACATTCATGTACATCTACACCATCGTGCAGCTTTCTGTTGCTATCGTCCCTTAGTCTCAATTCGCTATTGCATTTGATTTGATGCCACTGCATTGTTTTTTTTATTTTTGCCTCACAGCTGCAAAGAATCTGCTTTTCCTTTTTCTTATTGAAAGAAGAAAGGAAAAAAAAAAAAAAAAAAAAAAAAAAAGACCACGTCACCGGGGGCGGAGCGAAGGCGAGAAGAACAGGAGTGTGCCTGTGCGTGTCAGGGATAAGAAAAAATAAAAAGTGTAAACGAAGATATATTTGTATCTGCACGATTGCGCAGGTTTTTTTTTTTTTTTTTTTTTAAAGAAAAAAAAAGGGGCGAAAGGGGAAAAAAGGAAACCTCAAACTATATTCATGTTATGCACGAATACACGGTTGACGATACGGTTTGTGCTTCCGAAGTGTATCTGGATACAAGAAATAATAATAAAAAAAAAAAAAAAAAAAACATAAACTGCCACATGACCATCCTTTGGTGGCATTGGAGAGCATACCCTATTCCAACTTTTTTTTTTTTTTTTTTTTTTCTTTCTTAACTTCTCCAGTTTTGTTGCAAGTTCACATGAAGGATATGTATAATTCTAACCGCCATTGTAGGCTTACAAAGCATAAAAAACGGATTTTGGGACATCCCTGACTTTAGTTATACTTGTGATCGATCTGAAGGGAGAAGGAAAAGAAAAAAAAAAAAAAAAAAAAAAAAGAGATTTGGAGGTATGGAGGCTTCAGGAGAGTGTTGCACGAAAAAAGATGCAGTAAGAGGACTCTGAACGTTACTTTTATTCCCGCACTTTTTCTTTTTTCTTTTTGATCCATCCTAAATCCTGCACATGTATGATTATCATATGGTATATATATAATGATTTCGACTCTGGCTTTAACACAAAACCTTTTTTGTGTTTCTCCATTTTCACAAAGCTGGAAATCAAAGAAAAAGATATCAGTTGCCGTGCCATGGCCGTGCGCAGACATAAACATGACCATGCCCATCATGAGGCTTCCCTCCTAAAACAAGAAACAACACAAGGAATATTCATGCAAAAAAAAAAAAAAATAAAAAAAAAAAAAATCGGCATGAGAACACAAGATTTAAAAGAGTCCGATGCAAATGGGCACAGACACAATGAATCACCTTTCGTCATCTCTCCTCAAAAAAAAGGGTACAAAAAAAAAAAGAGAAAAAGGAGAATCCAACCAAAGAGCTATGCTCCTTAATCACTCTTCTTGCTCAAACGCCTATCATCTGCATCATCATCATGCGCATCAACGTCATTCTATAATCAATTAACCCGGCGCCTTGCCAAAAGGAGGGCCAGCGAAGATTAAAAAGTGAAATTGAGCAATGAGCGTCATTGACTTTCTTTTTGTTCCCTCAAAAAAAAACTTTAAAAGATGGCCTGTTTGAAAATCGGAGGTTTGTCAGCATAGACAAAGACTAAAGGAATATGTTTCATTTTGAAAAAAAGATACATCTGAATCACACTCAGTTAGATTTTTAAGCCTGTGGGCTCCTTTGTTTGTCTAGTTTAATGAGATCAGAAAATACTACTTTTCGTGCACAAGGTCAAAGGAAAGCTTCTAATATTGACGTAAACTTTTAGCATAGGAGGGTTTATTTGGCGTATAAATAATGATATGGTCAATGGGCATAAATATATATATATATAATGTACTATATAAATCACAAAAAAAGGTCGTGGGATTAAGCATACATGTAGAAAAGAAAGATGTATTGCAGAGTATGGTGACAAAAATATTAAGTGAATGGAATTGATCTGTTCTACTTTTCGTTATTTCACCATTGGTTATTGCTGTTGTTTTGAGTTGCAGCAAGAGGACTGCTTGTCATAGGATTCGTACCCGATATCATCAGTGTGCTATCTCGAATCGAAGAGTTGCGTCGTGGCAAAGGCACCGGTGAAGCAGATCGCGAGTGCAAAGGAGATCGAGAAGTGTTGCGTCCTCGTCCACGTTCATCTTCCTCACGTAGTGTCATGGGCATCATCGTGTGCATGTTCACATCCTCAAACTCATCATCCAATGCACTCTCATCCACAAAGACGACGCACACAATTGGGAAAGCTCCCTCCCGCGATGTGTTCAAGTTGACGCCCACAGCCCAGCCGTCGTCAAAAACACGCTGGACATTTATAATATCTCCAGCTGTCAAGTCCAACTCATCTTCCATTGATGCTTGATAAGGGAACACGGCTTGGCAATAGGATTGTTTTGTATTGGCTCCTCGTCCTGCAACAGCTATAGCACCCGTTCCAGCAGCAACCGCACCTGCACCTACGCCTGCACCTGCTGCACCAGCGACAACCATGGGAGAAGGATTGTTCTTAATAGGTGGCAGTGCAGTCATGGGAATAGGAGCTGCAGAAACGAAGCCCTCTTCCTGAAGTTTTGGCGAAGAAATGTTGTAGCGGGCGCTGTTGTTAGATATTTGACGTGCAGGTGCGTTTTCTTTGGGAGCCTCATGGCGGTTACCACGGCGATGACACATGCATATTATGAACGAAAACAAAATGATGCCACCAACTGAGCCTCCAATGATCCCACCCATGGCTCCAACAGAAAGACCGGACTTGCTAGATACTGGTGGTGTGACAGATGACGTGGCTGAGGGAGAGCTGCTAGAGTTGGTGGCGCTAGGTGCTGCGGTGGTTGGATACTTGCAAACAGAGGCGGCATCATTACAGCATGCATTAGTTGAGTTTGTCTTGCAGAACTCGCATTTGTTAGCAAGGGTGCTCAGTCCTATTGATTCATGCACGAATTGTAGAAGGATAGCATATTGATTTTGGCTGTTAGGAAGAAAAAAAAAAAAAAAAAAAAAAAGTAATCGAGGCTTGGGATTGTCTCAGCGACTACAGTCACACTCAAATGAGCACCACATTCCTCCACATCTCCTTTTGTTTCGAACGGCTCTTCGAAATGTCATAAGCATCTTTTCAGCGCAACCCCTGAACGCGTTTCAGTATTATTTTGTAATGGTAGGAACATTGAAATTGAAGCTTTCTTATTGGCTCCTGCCATCTCACATCAATTCACCCCTATCGATAAACTCCCGCGCAATTTTCTTTCTGCAGAAAAGGTCATCTGACAACTTTCTATGCATATTCCAAGCAGGAACAGTCCAGCCCTCACAAGGAGCGACGTTAGAGCAAACAGAACCCAAAACAGAATCAAATAAATGAACATGAGACAGCGATGAACCATTATTCAAAGCATTGATCATAAATACGCCGAAGCAATAGAAGCCGTCTCCGATTTTGATGTCGTTGTTATACCGTATATAAACAAGTCAATGCGCCCAAAAATAAAAACGAAATAAACATTGACACCGTGGAATAAAAAAAAAAGGCCGATTACCATCAATTTGGTATTTCTTACGGCAACTTTTTTTTTTTTTTTCTTAAAAAAAAAAAAAAAAAAATCCTCTCCCTTCCATCCTCATGCAAGGATTACCCAACACAAAAATTAAAAGTTCATTATGGAAGACAAACAATACACACAATGACATAAGCTTAAATACAATGATATACACACTTACCACAAGTACTGGCTTCATTTTTGAGAGAATCAACGCAACCTGGCGTGTTCGAATTTAAACCTTGCCACTCATCAGGATTCTTTCGTGAGCAAATGACACTAACTTCAGCCAATTGTTTCAAGGCATTGGTGGCCTTGGGACAACGACTTTTGATCATTGTAGACAGACCTTGCTCATACAAGGAGCAAGAAGAAACACACATAGAACTGGATCCACTGCGTTTACTTTTGCATTTCATTGAATTAGCGTGCTGGACTGCAATTGTGCACAGCAACGTATTCTGGTAAGGGATTCGGACAGTATTGTTATACTCAGTGCAGTCTGATGAAGTCTGGAATCCTGTGGCGTTGAAGACAGCCCTGTCAAACTCTTCTACGTTGGCAAAGGGTTGCATGCGGATATAATGCGCTGCTACGTGTTTGACTATTGAAGTGTCAACCGCATATGAAGAATAGGATGGGCATGCCTTGGATGCTGCTAAGGAGACACACGCGGCTTGTGCGCCAGCAGCAAGGATTGTGAATGATAGTAGAGTCCTGGCCAACCAACGGGCAGCCGCGGCAGGTTGTTGTTGTTTATGTTGTGTAGATGATGTTCCTGTAGTAAAAATCATGATTACTTGAAAAGATAATAGCCCGTGATAGGTCAGAAGTAGTTGAGTTTCTAATTGGAAAAGAGGGCCGAGTTGAGGTCAAGGAAGCAGTCGAGAGGTTTTGCAAAGCTTGTCAATAAGGGATAGGGAATGGAATCAGCAGAAGGAGTCTTGGACGAAAAGAATAGAGATGAAAAGACAGCAAAGGATGTCTCTGAATTGACTCGGATGTGGATTGTGGTATCAGTTCGTTCGTTATGAAGTCAAGTCGACAGATGGAATGAGAAAGCAGAGTTGCAGAAGAAGAAGAAAAGAAAAAAAAAAAAAAAAAAAGGAGATTAGGGGCAAAGGAAAAGTCAATTAAAAAAGAGGTGTTTGGTCGTCAATAAAAAGGAAGGAGTGATGTAAGGCAAAGTGGAGGTCGGTGTGGGAAGATTTGAGACGGAGAGCAGAAATGTATGATTTATAATATTTTCGATAAGTGTGGTCGTCAATGGTGCTCGAGTAAAGCTTGGGCAGAATAAAGATGATGATGAAAGGAAAGGGAGGAGAAAGGGAAGAATAAGAAATGGGAAAAAGAAGAAAAAGAAGAAATAAAAAAAAATAAAAAAATAAAAAAATAAAAAAATAAAAAAATAAAAAAATAAAAAAATAAAAAAATAAAAAAATAAAAAAATAAAAAGGTGAAGAAAAGAAAAGGAAAGAAAAGAAAAGAAAGGGAGGAAGGAAGAAAGAGAAAAGAGGAGTGATAAACCACAAGAAAAAAGAAAAAAAGAGGCGGGTTGTTAGAGGAAAAAAAGAGTTCAGCACGTCTTTAAAATGTGTATTTTCTTATTTAATTGAGTGGCGTACAACAGAATGAAAAAGATAAAACAGACGAGGGGTGGAGGGCAAGGTCGCGTCTGAATATTTCAGTGGCAAACAAGTGATAGAAAAGGTTGATGAGAGAGAGAGAGAGAGAGAGAGAGAGAGAGAGAGAGAGAGAGAGAGAGAGAGGAATGAACAATGAACAATGAATAATGAATAATGAACAATGAACAATGAACAATGAACAATGAACAATGAACAATGAAATGGCAACTGCGATTATTGAATAGTTAAATCTTTCTAATCACAATAAACGAACAAGGAATAGATACAGGAACAGAGAGATACACAGGATGTCAATTCGTTCTGAATATTACACGATGTACATCTTTTGTATATTTAATACCTTGACCCTGCCCATTCATTAGCCAGACGCCAAAGCCTACATGTATCATAGTTTTGAATATACCATTCATATACCTTTTATACACAACACATTTACTACATGTACTCTTTTTGCTCAGCATGTGTGTGTATCAGTTATTCTTAACTCGGTCGCACCATCTGTCCGGTTGAAACAGCATGTAAGAAGGAATGAACCTTGTTATATTGTGCATGTTTATGTTTTTATTTGTGTTTGTGTTTGCATTCCCCTGTGTCCAATACCGTTTTTTTTACGCCCCCTTTCATTCTTCAATATAACACAAGGTTATCGTTCGATTGAGGTGTATCAGGATGTCTGGTACCAACATAAAATAATAGCAAATTTCCTATCAAGGGGGAGAGAGAACCGGGCAGGAAAGACACAGAGACAGTGTGGGGCCTTGGTTGCCAGAATACGCCGATGGATTAATCAGCCTAGGTGCAAGCTCTCACAACCCCTGCTTATCTCAGAATCTGCCCAAAGTGATATTACTGAATGATTTCTGTGTTTAAATGCAACAATCAATTTGCAACATCCACATCTGATGTATCTAATACGTACAATACATTAAACAATATATTTCCGAGAACTGAGAACGGGCTACTGCCACAACAATTCACTGCAAGGCGCACATCATTGAAAATAAGACGCATGTATACTGATTTTAGTCTCCAACTCGGTGGGGATCCAATGTGTAGGTTGTAAAAAACTAAAAAATTCTTCATCGTGTCAGTAACCGCGGCATTCTCATCTTCACAAGACATTTACCACAGGTGTAGCGAGAGCTATTCACAACATAAACACATTTGTAAACAAACAAGGCTCTCGGCCAAACTAGAAACACATCTCTTTTGGCTCTCAATTCCGAAATGTTCGTAAATATTTGACGGAGGTTTGACTAAGGCTCCTTACCTACGGCTGCTTTGTAAGGCGTAACCTTAGGCTATAACGCAAAAAAAAAAAAAAAAAAAAAAAATGTTGGTGGCAAACTCATGATTTGAAAAAAAAAAAAAAAAAAAAAAAAAAAAAAGAATCTTTGTTATCGTCATCGATTTGAGTGGCATCTTGGAATACTTCTTCCTCAAAGCATGCAAGTAACGCTGTCATATTGTAGTTGATAGACGCATACTTTTTATGAAAGAATTAACTTAGTTTTTAAATGTTTTTAAACAATGTCCAAAAAAGAACTCGCCACAATCTCATGTCCAATCGAAAGTGGTGTGGATTTGGCCATAAAATGACAGCTCATCCTGCATCCTTCTTCATCCATCCAACATTACAACATTCAACACCATGGCCAAAAAATTGTTAACAATAGACCCCAATCATTCTCGGATCAGGTAAAGGTACGAGCTAAAAAAAACTGAAGCCCGACCCCCCTTTACTCTCTTCCAAGAAAGATAAAGCTTGCACCAAATATGAGCTTGAAGAAATAAAACTTGTTCGCCTTGAATACTGTCAGGTGAGAGGATATGGACGCTGTCCTTGTGCTTCCTAGTTTGGATCAATTTGAGGTTCCCATGGCTAGGTCGTCTCACGCTCTGGAAAAACAAGTTGAACTTTTGGATATATATCATTATCTAGAAAAACGGAAATAAAACCTTCCGTTCTGTCTTAATCAGCGTTCCTTTGGGCCTGCAATACGAGTCAATCTTCCACATAGTAGCCTTCAATGCATGCTCAAGCGAGAAGATAAAATACGTACTGTGGCTAAGAGGTGTCATCGAAAATGACCATGGCTAGATCGTAATCAGGATGGATGAACCGCACAATATTCGTAAGCTGGCTACAAACACTGGATGATGGTTTCTCACAGCTGGCTCTCCTCCTCCTGGCTGGACTCTGCTACAGCGCATGACAGAATCGATATGCGCGATCCAGAAAAAGAGATTCCTTGGAGGCATCTCCGCATACAGCGACTGCCTAAATATTCCACGTCAATCACTCAGCCCCTTGATGCCAGTGTAATTAGAATTTTCAAACGAGCATTCCTGGAGATGCTTGGCTATGAACCGTATTTCGCTCGCAATTTTGACAAAGCTAATTGCATCTCTAATAGTCGTGCTTGGACACCGATTCCATATCCGTGGGATCAGATCAAGCCCGTCCTCCCACTAAAAATGCGCGAAGAATTCCGACAACGATCATCAACTAGGGATGAACTGAAGCCTAATCTTCAGTATACCAGGCATAAAAAATACAAAAGGCAGATGAAGATGTACTTCCAGAACTTTATCGCCCAGGTTAGTCAAGGAGACATCTTGAATTTCACATTGGTAGAAAATGAGGATGGGCCAACCCAAAGAAGCTGCACACCGGATAGCTCTACAACAAAACGAGCAAGGCAGCAGTTCAGAGGAAGAAGTTGGCTGCGGCGTGTCCTTAAGTCATGACAGATCTACAAGCTCACCGGCCGACGATATTGATTTTAATGCGACAATCCAAACACTGAAAGATTTGGCAGGAGACCATAAAGTCCTCACCATTGACAGCCTCTAACAAATTTAGAGAGAGAACGAGGCAAGAGGTTCGAAAGTCAGTAAAACTATTAGCGCGCGCTTGTTCAGCCTCTAAATATGACAAACATCTTTTTTTTTTTTTTTTGTCATATTAGAACTGTTTTGTGCTATTGTGTCATATGCGCTAACAAATGTGGCTTTATTTTCACGTTTTAAAATTCATGGCCAAATTCACGCAGATTTTGGCCATAAAAACCACTGTTGACTGTACTATATTTTATTTGAAAAAACATCACCAAAAGCAAACATGTATGAACATTGATTTGTTGTTATTTTGTCTGTTGTTATCCACGGTAGGCCATAAACGATGGCTTTCGCGTGTCGATTGCAAATGTGGGTGCGGCAGACCATGCTGTAGAGCTTGATAGTGGCCCAAACATGGAGGTGGAGAACCCATGGCCATCTTGCCTTTGACTAGGTCCTTGAACCTGTTGTCCTGGAACTGGTAGTTGGTGTTGCTGCTGAAATGAACCTGAAGAAGAACCCACAATAGGATGGAGAACATCGCTTGGCATCTTGAGCTGTAACTGCTGCTGTTCTAATAGTCTGGGCCACGTGTTTCTTCGCTGGAGATTCTCATTGTTGTTGGCATATTGCTGCTGTAACTGTTGCTGAAGAATCATTTCATATTCTTTTGTTTGCTCTGCTACGATTTTAGCCCATTCTTGTCGAGTCTATTAGTGTATCATATAGACAATCTGTCAGTACCAGTCAGTTTTTTTTTTTTTTTTTTTTTTTTTCAAGTCGATGTTTCAGTAAAATCTTAGTCACTTCTGAGAAGTAGGGTTTCGAACCTTTTCTTGTTCACCCAAAGATTGGGACGACCCTCCGTGGGTCTCAGCAGTCTGCTCCACTCCCAACATATCCCCTCCACTATCTTCATCATTTTGTTCATCTTCTTCTGTAGTAGTATCCATTACATTGCGAATGCCCCTTCTCCTCATCACCTCCACTTCTCGCCCCTCGTGCATCAATCTATATATCTCACGTTGGTGTTGCTCACTTCTCCAAATGGCCGGATCAACCTTCATCACAGGCATATGTAGTGCATGACGTGGAGGCAGCGTTGCTGTTGGGCCGATTGTTGCCCAGGGTGCCCCATTGGCAACAGAATGACGACGGCGGGCTGGACCCCGAGTAGCGGCCGAGCCAGCGGAGGTTCCAGAAGAGAAAGAATACGCATTGTTCGCCGTGGGAATCGACATAGATGGGTTATTGTTTCCAGCCGCAGTGTGGTCAAAAACGGAAGCTTTAATGAGACTATCCTCACTGGTAGCACTGTTTGCCTCGAATGCGTACAAAGTCGGCGGGTATGAGCCGTTGGCGAACGAAGCAACTGTAGGGTAGTAATAATAATGAATAGGATCTACCCTTTCTGTATCCAAAGAAGTTGGAGAAGAGGTCAGTCCTTGTCGCTGGTGGACTGAGAGTCTCCTCCGAGGGATAATGAGTGGTGGTGGGGCTGGCTGATGTGACGCAAGACTATTCATATTGGAATGATTGTTTTTGGCTGTATAGAATATGAATAACTCTTTCTTTTAAGTTTCTTTTTTAAAGGTAATGGAGTTAAAGGTGTATTGCAGTAGTGGCAAGTCGATGTCGTCCAGGTTTAAATGGTTGAGGGGACAAAGCGGGTGTGAAAAATGTGTAATGTGATCGTGACTTGGAGCAGCGCATTGGGCATGTCTCAGTCATAATGATTATTTATTGACATGCATCTGCTATGGAATTATCGAGTGCGCCTACTGTTATTAGACATCAGCACGGTCACCTTCTTTTTGCCACGCTTTACAACGATGTCCGGCTCAAAATCGTGCTCCTCTTCATAATAGTCATCATAGTCATCATAATGCCGACTTACAGGCACTGATGGAGTACCCCACACTGTTTGTGATCCCACATGGCCACCGCTCCCATTGGACTCATAGCTACTTGCCCAAGGCTCGGAAGATGTTGCTATTGACCCAGCACCAGTATCATTTCTAGTACTCGAACTTAAACTCGGTACAGAAGGTCGACGAGTTGATTTCGCATGCGCCTCATTCAGAGTAGGCATATCATCCAACTCTGTTTGAGCAGAAAGTCGTAGCGCTTCCTGTAGGTCCGCGTCCGAAATAGATCCTGATCTTACTTCTCTTTCTGATTCTGCTGTGGTGATGTTGCTCGATGACTGACTTGTGGTAGTAGAGGCCGGTTGATGAAAAAATGGGTCATTGATAAAATAATCATCTCTACGAGATCTATGGGGATTTAACTTGTGTTCTCGTGCGATACGCTCACGTTCCTCTCTTGCCTCCTTTTCCAGACGTTTGCTTCTCCGGAGCTTAAGTTCTGTCTCAAATGGTCTCACGCCTTCATCTCCGACGATAGTCTCCAGCGCAACATCCAAGAAAGAAACCTCACAGCCAAGCGGAAGATGGCCAAGGTATTTACATTTTTTCCGCACTTCTTCTGTTAGACTAGTTTCTTCAATACCCAGCACCCTCACTGAGATTGTATCTGGAAATCGTTCGTACGTTTCAAAATGCTGTTTTAGTATGCGAATATCTAGTGGTTGAAGATAGAGATGGTGACCGTTTGCTGCTTGATAAAAATAAAACATCGTTGTAGCTTGGTTCGTTGTTTGTTTCCGTCTTTGTGGAGCACTAGCGGTCCTATTTGAAGCAGGTGCAGTATCCGCATCCACTTCAGCTTCAGCAGAGTCAGAGTTTGCTTCAGCTTCAGCTTCAGAAGATTCATGGACTAGTAATGGGAGATCCTTTTGTCTAGCTATCTCGTAAGCCTCAGGTCCTGACTGCTCATAAGTAATGATGCGTGGTGTTGTTGTTGATGCTTCCTCTTCTATCGCTGCAGGGATTTCTTTAGTTTGATCCAAATGACTGCGCAAAATTTGTTCGCGGTCAAGAGAAGCTTTTGGGAAAAACTTTGCTTCACTTTGGATCTTATTTTTCGCTTCTTGAATCTTGTTCAGAGCCATTTCGAAAAATACCATTTCTTCAGAGTGAGCATTCGAGTCATAGCTTTTGGCCTCCTCAATGCTGAACTCAATCGATCGGGTATCCCGATCCAACTCTGATACGATTCTGTTGAGTGTTGTGACCATTAGGCGACTGAAGATCATAGCATCTGGATAGAATTCCAAAGGTGGTTGACCTTTTAGATCATCCGGTAGAACGTTTGAACCCAAGGGGAATGTATTTGAGCGAGGAAGAGCCACAGTGGAGTTCTGTGAGAGAAAGAAAAAGAAAGAAAGGGAAAAAAAAAGCATGTCAATGGAAAGCTCTGAAAAGACACCATAATAAAATAAAATAGAGAGTTTTTTTTACTAACAAGTGACCGCTGCATGAGCCTCATTTCAAGATGAACCTCTTGTTTAGATGCGATTTGCTTAGCAATTTCTTTTTCACCCTGATCAAATATGTCATGCTCTTCTTGCACTGTGCGAACACTCTTAAGATCCTTCTCATAAATGGCATCCCAACAAATGGGACACTTTCGCCAAGCTCTACTTGTTTCACTCAGGGCCAAATAATGAAGGATGCAAGAGAAACAGTACACATGGCCACATTTGGTAATTCGACCAGCGACAGGAGGTTGCAAACAGATGGGACATGACTGCGGTACCGAAATCAGCACCTGCTCAATATCTTCCCATTCCACTGGTGCATCTGCATCCATAGTAAAAACCTCATAATCATGACGAGGGCTCAAAAGAAATCTGAAGCTGTATTATAGACAAAATACATTTGCCATAAAGAAAAGAGTGGTTGAAAAAATAAGCATAAGCATTTGCATGATAAACATGATAAACAGAAACAAAATTAACGCATACAATGATGAATTTTTAAGCAGTCTGTGTCTTATCACATACTTGGCATTAATGAACTTATCCTTGTTGAATGGTTGGTAATTGGCATTCCGACGTCTACGCACAGGGCCAGTATTTTGAGGTTCCTCCCGAACGGGAAAAGAAAAGTTGAGGAGGTGATTGAGCGACACCTGGTTTTTCTTGTTGTTGCCGCGTGCTCCTTTGTCGTTTGTACTCAATTGACCCATGGACATTGCTAGAGAATCTGCAGTCGAGGTCAAGGTTGAAGAGGAAGTAGCAGAAGAAGAGGAAGATGACCGTATGACAGTACTATTCGTTGAACGACCCTGCTCACGATCATGACCAGTCCTCTTGGAGCTGCTCTGGCGTTGATTTTTGCCTCGACCAGGAAGAGAGCCTGGCACAGTTGTATGAAAGAGTATATTAAATAGGTTCCAAAAGAAAAAAAAAAAAAAAAAAAAAAAAGAGTTATGAAAAACAAATGGATTAGCCCAGCGACCAAAGGGAGAATGGAGAGGATAATGAGACTAAAGACGACCTACGTTGCTGCTGTTCTGCAGGAAAGGCCCTAGAATGGTTCACAGGTGGAGGTGCCCGCTGATATGGCCTTTTACCCTCATTAGAGAGGGAAGACAAGCCTGATCGGGAGTTTCCTGAGGGCTTGTCACTCCCTCCGCTCTGCGGAATGAAAGATGCAGCATTAACATTCATCTTCGCTTGTGGCCGCAGCTGCAGCTGGGGATCAAAAAAAAAAAAAAAAAAAAAAAAAAAAAAGAGGAGAGAACTGAGAAACGAGCGCACGAATCAAACGTCGAATCGCAACCGGTATTCTCGCTGCTGAAGTCAAATGAAGGTGGACTAGGGAAAGGAGAAAGAGTGGCCAATGAGGCGTAGTAAACGAAGAAATGACAAGCGCAAGGTCGGAGGCCAAATGGGACTGTTCATGGTGCTCCTGTGGTGGTGTCAAGGGCAAAAGCTTGGGCTTATGGGCTTGAAGTCATGTGATTAGATTGCCGCGATTTATCCTGCGGATCCACGTGGCTGACGAAATCCTCGCACTTCTTGGAAATATAGTCTTCGTTGACACCAACGAGTATGTAACCTAGACTTCGAGTCTTTACAGCATCATTATATAAAAAAAGATGTAATTCTAGATATATTAAAAGAGGATCAAACACAATGTCTACCTTCTGCATGAAATATGAAAGAAATGTCCCATGTAGGGAAGGCAGCTTCATGCTTGACCTTGTTGGCAACATCTCGCCTTTCTCCAATAGGTCTCCCGATTGACTTGAACAGATGGTTGGTGATTTCTTAAATTTCGTATCACGAGCTTTCTTAGTATTCGATTAATGTCTCTTCATATTTTTGCCTTCATCGTAAAATTTATAAAATGACTCCTTTGATTCACCGACAGATTGTGGAAGACTGGCCGTCCGGGTTGAGGGTCTCCCTTGTCATCCTCACTTTTGTTAACTGCAGGAACTAATGCGCTGGCTCTAGCTACACAAGCTTGTCCAGGGTCGGAGCCTAGGACTTGATATCTTGTGGTTCACATCCCCACAGCTCGGTAACATCATCATTAGACTTGACTACATTCCGAATCTCCGTCAAATATCGATCAACACCACCAAGGGTGGAGATAAATTAATTGGGTAATTTGTTCTCTGGCAGTCTGTTGTACCAGATACATTGCAACATTGCAATTTCTTTAGTTTGTAGGCCGACAATTGAACGTGAAGCCCATCTGTTCGAATAGAGCTTGTCAAGGCATACCCATATTCGTGGTATTCTTCAGAATCAAAGCCAGCTCGGCGAAAGTCAATGATATGATTGGTAATGCCATCCAGGGACATCACTATGATCTTGTCTTTTAGCCCTCATGGTCCCCTGCGGGCAGTGACCGGACTTCCAACAGTTGAAATGAATGCAGTCACGATAAACCCTATGGGTTTCGAATTACTGAACGCGTCCTGCATATCATTCAGGCTATATTGTTCTGAGCTGTCAATTTGCGCATTGAGCTCTCTTTTCAGTCGTTCGTTCTTCCAGAAGTTATTGATTAGTTCACCCTTCGTGAAAGATACAGAGGATAACTGCATTTTTGGTAGAAGAGCTATCTTTTGATTGTTTTTGTCCAACTTGTTCAAATTCACAAAGTTTTCAATTACAGAAAGATCAAGCTTTATATCAATGTCATGATCCTCTGAAAAGATCCCTTGTACTTCAGGCGTTTGAACTATTGGCCAGAAATACAGCCATTCGTCAGATACCTAATTAACCGAAAATAGAAATCGAATAAAAAGAACGTTTGGTTCAATAAATTACCTTTTCGTTGACTTCAACTGAGTTGTGACGCTACTGATCCAAATAATGTTGAAAGGGTGTACTGCATAATCTGGTTGCGCCATAATTACCTAAATCCTTTTATCTAAATAGCCAATTTACATTGATATTAGTACCCATGGCATATAGCAATGGGAAAGAGATATAAATACTCTTTTCTATCATGGAAATAAAGATCCTGATTCTTGTCTCGTTACATTTCAAGTTCATTATTAAATATATCAGGTTTGATTTTCTACTGGTTTACCTCATTCCTGTGCCTTGAGCCATTCGGAGGCCCAAAAGCTTGCGCACTGCGCCATGTGAACAGATATAGCATATACAATGACTTAGAGTACTACTCACGCGGTACAGACGATGCCACAGTATATAAGATGCCATCTGTCCTGAAATAAAGACCCTTCTCTATACATAATAAGTTTATATCAATCGGGTTAAAACATTACGCGCACGAGCAACAAATGTCCTCACTAAACCCGGATCATCTCTCTGCTCCTTCTTTCCTTTGGCCATCGTTCAAGCGTTCGAAGAGTGCGAAGAAGGGCTTATGGTCCTGTGGAAGGAGCTGGGCTGTAAAGCTATGATAGGCAAAAAAAAAAGTGTGCATTTTGAAGGATACAAACAGACTAAGCAATAAATCAGCTGACTTCTCCCCTTAAGAGTCAATGACGTTGAAAGATTGAATTTTAAGTTACATGTGACCGAGCGCACGCGCTTTAGATCTACCCCTTTCAATTACTTTCGTCTTTTGGTTGCCAGTTTCATTTTGTATTTCAACACCATCACCAATCCTTCGTCTTTACATTTCCACCTGTACGGCGTTATCCAAGTCAATGTCATTTTAAACATACTAGAAAGGGCTCATTTTTTTGTCTCTTGCTATTCATACTGACCGACATTACATTATATTGCCTGCATTACTTTTTACACAGGCACTACCAACTTCAATAACCTAAGAAATCAACAATGTCTTTCAATAAAGCACTCAACGATGAGGAGGTCTACAACGAAATGAAGAAGATGGTATGAAGGAAAGGAAATAGCGCGTCTTCTTTCTCAATATCTTTCTCATCCAATTCCAACGCTGCGCAATAATAAAAGCACTCAAGTGAAAAAAAAAAAAAAAAAAAAAAAAAAAAAATCGATTGCGTTTATTACTTCTAGGTTGCCTTTATCAATCAGGAGGCTCTTGAGAAGGCTCGCGAGATCAAAGTCAAGGTAGCCTTGCATGCTGATGTTACTCAATATTATATGACTTCGTCTCCACTGTAGTGCTTTAACAACAGTTTTCTTTTTACTACCATAAATACCTAGGCTGATGAGGAGTTCAATATCGAAAAGGTTTTTTTTTTTTTTTTTTTTTTTTTGACTGGGACAATGTTAAGTGGACTTTATGATAATGGTGTCAAAGCATGGGGAATAACAAAAGTCCCCCTGTTTTGATGTATTCCCATTTTGGTTGTTGCGCCACAAAATTCTCCAGGCCAAGCTTGTTCGTCAGGAAGCTGTCAATATCGAGGCTGGTTTTCAGCGCAAAGTGAAGCAGGCTGATGTTCAGCGTCGCATGTAAATGAACGATGGTCATGCGTTGTCTTTAGGCTCGACAAATGACCAGAACACATTGACCCAACATGTCTCCCTTTTTTATTTTTTATTTTTTTTTTGTTTGCGTTTAGTGCACAATCCAACAATATCAACAAGTCGCGCTTAACTCTCTTGGTAACTCGTCAACAGATGCTGGATGAGTTGTTCAGCGAAGCAAGGAAGCGACTTTTGGCAGTTACCAAGGATGCTTCCAAATATGAAAAATTCTTATCAGAAGCCCTTATCCAGGTAACGTTAGGAGATAAAGACAGCTTTATGGGGTTTAGTGAATAACAATATCTACTTTTCTGCTCGTGATTCTGTTATACTAAACTTTCCTTGTTCTTTCATCGTAGGCTTTCTTCCGCCTCCTTGAGTCTGATGTCACGGTACAGGTGCGAAAGGCAGACAAGTCACTAGTCGAGAGACTACTGCCTGATGTAAAAGAGCGCTATGAGAAGGCTACTAAACAAACCGTTAATGTCGAGATCTTGGATGACTACCTTCCTGGTGACAGGTAAAAAATTAGCCTTTAGACGACAATATGAATTGCTAATGACGAAAGGGAAATTAGACATTGATTATATATACAATTAATGACGACCGATATTTCACTTGTAATTACATGTATTCTTTAGTGCTGGAGGCGTGATTGTCGCTGCAAATGGCGGACGCATCAAGTGTGACAATACCCCCGAGGCTCGTCTTGCTATCCTCGAAGAAAATGTATGATGTTTTATGATGGGCATATCCTGGCGAGATTCAGATCTTCAATTCATCAGATATGATAACTAATATTCTCAATCAATCAATTTTTTTTTTCTCTCGATTTGATAGATGCTTCCTGATGTCAGGACCATGTTGTTTGGACAGTCTCCTAATCGCAAGTTCTTCAACTAGACAAGTAGCATTTTGCTCAATATATAATCATCCCTTCTATCTCTACACGTCGTTTTTCTACTGCTAAAGTCTATTTTTTTTTTTACCAGTTTCTTCTGCCAAACCAACGACAAGTTGAATCATTGATTATTTAGCTGAAATATAAAATAAAAATTGACTTCAAAATTATACCATGATTCCCAACTATAGGATGTTTACGAACAATTAAAAATATCGGCGAGGTTTAATGTACAAACTGATATTATTACAAAGGAAAGAGGCATCTGGTATGAAAAGATCAGCTGGATCGATCAAGCTGTCATACGGGTCACTCTCCCTGAATGGTTTCATGTAGACCAATTTCAGCGGATTGAACGTACGGCTCCTCTTCACTTGAAGCGCAGCTACCATTCGTACTGTTAATACTAATGGAAGACCCGGCAGTCGTTACCATATTAACGGCTAATGCTAACGACTGTGGAATAGGCGAAAAGGAAGATATGTTCGTTTTGGAGTACACATCAGAAACAACATCAACTGCTGCATTAGCACCATTGAGGATTGACTGCTTGACCTCTAAAGCCATAAATTGATCAAGAAGATACTGCCCTTGTTCTTGACCAAAGTGCAAGAATCGTTGCTGCTGATGCAACCAGGCCTTCTGCTGCATCTTCTCTACCTTTTCTACATCTGAAATATCCAAAAGCTCCTCCTCAACCTTCAATTTCCCTAATCGATTGTAGATTCGCCTTCAAGTCATAGTTGTAGCAAAGAAGAAAAAGATAATGAGAATGTGCCGAGCAGAGTTAATTATTCTGGGATGTTCTTGACAAAAAACAAAAATAAAATTACCGGTAGCTTAAATCCACTATAGCGACGCCGACGTTGATCCATCGTAATGCCCAGAGTGGCAGTTCGCTCATAAATTCCTCCTCTGTGGCCGATGCCCGGAAAGCCATCAAGTTGTATGAGAACCAGAACCAAATAACAAAGATGGAAGCCTGTACTAAGAAAAAGTTCTTGATGAATCGCGAATGAGGCGGCGTAATGATCAAGTCATACATATCCGAAAGCATCTTACAAGCCATGTAGACGTTACTTGCGGATCCCAATAGAAAAAATCCAAGATGCAGATGTTGGAGTCGGCACAGCAAAAAATGCATGATGCGGTCATTGGTAAACGAGTGCAGCAGCATGCTTGCAAACTGACTTGAGCCCATAATATCGATGCAAGCTGCAATCTTAGCCCAGGACCCCTGCAGCGGTGAATGTCTGCTGTCGCTACTATTATTATTGCTACCTCGTTGCTTGTTTGTTTCTTCTTTGCTTCCAGAATTGATGAACGCCGTGGTCGATGATGAACCTTGGGAGACAATTTTACTTTGCTGATATGTCGTATGCATATTCGAATTCGAGATATGAGGGGCATATGGTCCTGGAAAAAGTGAAATGAAATGTGATGATGAAGACATTATAGTAGAGTCTGCTTTAGTTGGAGTACTGTTGGCTTTCCTCTTACTTCCTGCTTTGGTCTTTGTTGTAATCACGGCGTCAGTGAGGGACGGGGAAGGCCTGTGAAAAGATAATTTGTCGCTGGTTACTTTGCATATTGGAAATACTGACATCTCGCTCATACTGGAAGAAATATCGCGCAATGTCTGGAAATAAGTCGTTGGTGTTGCCCCAAGAGTATCCTGGTTTCCCGAAAGAAGAACGCACATCTTCATGACATAGCCAGAAGGAAAAAGCATGACAAGCACAAAGAGGACTGTAATGGCAATTCGTACGCCTATGTTAAAAATTAATAATGGATAGAGAAAGTTTAGTCAAGATTGCTTCTTAGATCCATATAGTCATCCATATACAATGGGCAAAACAAATGTTACAAAAGTTCTACCTCTATACGAAATAAGCTCATAAAAGCGGGCACGCTTCTTGAGAACGTAGTTGAACCCGCACATGGTGCAAGAGTTTGCCGATTCATCTCGACCATGGGCAATCAGACTTTTTCTCCTATTGAAGGAAGAAGTACGTCGTGGAAAAAAAGAAGGAAAATGAGATCAAACAATCCTCAGACTTTCTACTAGGGGACGAAAGATGAAGATGATCCAAACTAAGCAAGCGAGTGAGCAGGAGAGTGGTTCGGTAATAGCCCAAAATCTACTCCATACAAAATACGTCTCATCTTTTTTCTTTGAATTTAGGCCATGTGAATGTGCAGCACCAATTTTTGCCAGGGTTTCCATTGGTCACACACACTCAAATGGATTCTTCCTTCACTCCTTCGCTGTAAAATTTGATTGCTCACGCCACTTTACAGCCCCTCACCCTGTAATCTCTTTTTTTCTTTCTGATTTTGATTTTGTTTACCATCGAGTGAGACAATGACTGTGGACGAATTTGATCGATCCTCGGCATCGGCAGGGGGAATAGAGTCCATGCGGATCATCATCAAGACAAATACGGCAGCAACGAGCATTATTAGCGAGCAATGGGTATTCAGGTCGAGAAGATGAAGAGCTCCCAGTTGCTTGTTCTCCAGGTGAAGTTGATTCATCATCCGCCGGAGTTGCATTTGTGTCCGAAGCCGTTTTTTTCGCTTGTTCAGGACAGTTCGAAGGATTTTCTTGGTCTGACATTAGGGTCATTGGACTACAACACTACTGACGGTCTATTTTGGGTTGCGTCTGAGTCCTAGCAACGTGTGAATGAATGAGGAAAAAAAAAAAAAAATAGTTGGAGCGAAGCGCTGGCCAGCTGAATAAGAGTAATAGTAATGAAGAAAAAGAATAAAAGAATAAAAGATGAAGCAATAGAATTCAGATGAATAGAGATGGAATTCATGGAAGTGAAGCACGAGACACAAGTCAAACAGACAAATGCACTATGCTGCAAGACATATTTGATATAATGATGTCCCGTGGAAAGCGTTTTTCTTGTGCAACAAACATACTTTTTCACAAGAATGTACTGCTCCTGTCCTTGACTTTATGTTGCACATGTAGACAAAGGGAAGCTGATCAGAGGATTAGTGGCGCTTAAAGATAAAAGTTCTTATGCCTTCTTCAAAAAATGAGAAGTCTAACACAACTACAGCCTCAGAGCTCTTATTTTCATCTCTCTCCTCAGCTCGATTCCATTGGAGCATTGGGTCAATTTCCGCGAATGGTATGCTAAGAATGGAAAGAATGAATGATTGGTGGCGTGAAGGGGCAAAGCCACTAACCCCAGGGGAGAAGGCGCCTTTAGACATTCGTTCCTTCAAAATTCACATTTGCAAAAAAAAAAGTTCGTTGCTAGGACTTTTAGCATGTACAAACACCTTTCAGCACCAACCCTACCAGAGGCATCGCAGACTGTCACCAAGGCGGAAGAGATTGGAGACTATGAATTGGGCGAAACTTTAGGTGTAGGGGCTTATGCAGTGTATGACTATAAACCACTTCTCACTCTTAATTTCCTCATGAAGTATGTAACAGGAAGGAGAGGAACGCCAATATCAACTGGTTTGAATGACCGATCCAATTGTCTACATATGTGCATAGCGTACGTTTGGCAACCCACAAGAAAACAGATGTCAAGGCAGCCGTTAAAATCATCCCAAAGAACCCTTCAGAAGGCGTCACAAAGCCTATGCAGAAAGAGCTGACTATTCACCGCAGTATGAAGCATCCTAATATCTCGCGATTTCTCGAGTCTAGAGAAGAACCAGAGTGTATCTATATCTTTGTCGAATATGCTGCTGCCGGAGAGTTGTTTGACAAAATTGGTAAGAGCGAAATAGCAAGAAAAAAAAAGGCCGTTGGAGTGTGATTAACAAATGTAACCTTTGTCGAATTCACATCGATTAGAGCCTGATCGTGGAATACAGGAAGATGTGGCGCACCTCTATTTCATGCAATTAATCGCAGGAGTGGTATGGTATCAAGGATAGTGATCACGATTGTCAACCAGGAGTGTCGGTTAGCATTACTCTCACACTCCCTATAATGTTATTTACATGTAGAAATATTTACATAGTAGAGGCATTTCGCATCGCGATTTGAAGCCAGAAAATATCCTTTTAGACTCCAAGGGTAAGTGGATATCATCGAATCATCGTATCACAATTTTTTTTTTTTTTTTTTTTTTTTTTTTTTTAAATTAGGATTAAAGGATTGACGATATAAGATTATATCGTGCCTCTTACATAGGAACACTCAAGATTTCAGATTTTGGGTTGGCAACTGTGTTCAAGCATGGAGGACGGACAAGGCCTTTGACAACGCCATGCGGAAGTGCACCATATGTTGCGCCAGAGGTATCGTCAAAAAGATAAAAAAAAGCTTTGAAGAAAACTCATGTGCAATGGGGTTGGGAAACTAATGAAGTCGCAAAATCGCCTTTTATGATGAGATTAGGTCCTTGAAGAGGAGTATTGTGGCGATGCTGTAGACATTTGGTCTTGTGGGATTATTCTTTATGTTATGATGATTGGAAGTATGTCACAATTAGTATAGATCTCCCTTTTTTTTTATATAGTTTTCGTGCTGACACATCCTTCCCATAGACACACCTTGGGAACTTCCATCTGCTGAGAGTGACGAGTTTCGGCAATATCAGGAGAGTAATGGAAATCCAAACCATGAACCATGGGACAAACTTCAAGGACATGTGAGAAGTAAATTTTCTACAGATTAATCGAAGAGCAATTGAACAAGGGAAAAAAAGGGAATTGAACCTCCTCTTCGCTCTCTTCCGATATGTATAATATATAGCTCTTATTCTTGGTATGCTCCGAATAAATCCTTCGAAGCGATATACAATTAGGCATATTCTGAAAGACGAGTGGTATATGAGGTAAGAGCCGCTCTTCTATGAATATAAGTTAATGTCATGTTTCAGCAAGCGTGTATTAATCTTGTTTAAATACTCAGATCAAATCCCTTGATGAAAGACGGTCTTGTACATGATCCTGTTCAACTTGCATCGATCCTTATGGATAGTCTGAGTGACTCTTGTTCACCAGTGTACGTGCTAAGTATACTCATAGGACATATTGATAAGTCAATCAACTGTGATCGATACCTTTAAATGATAAATCATATTTATCAACAGCTTTTACTCGTTTCCTTTTTTGTAGCGTGGCTTACTCCCAGCCTTTAAACACAGGACGATTCGATCAAAGCCAAAGCATTGTGTTTGACGCTCGTAATTATGCCTCATCACAACCGGCTCGCAATAACGAAAGGGCATCGGATAGCTCTTTGGGAACTAGAATTGCAATATCGTGGCAAGACGAGGCTCTCGAACTATCGCAGCCAGTGAGTGAATATCGATAAATATTGAAAAAAGTAAATCCCTTAATAATGATCCTTTAACACCATATGTTATACAATTTCAACGATAGGCGACGCAGTTTACAGAGGCGACTTTTATGGAAGTATTCTCATCAGAACGATTGACAAGGTTTTTCTCACACTCAGGCCCTGAGAGTATCATAGATGCACTCGCGGACGCAATGGTCTGCAACTTAGTTGCTCATACGGTGCATGCTAATCTTCAAAAGGTAAATAAAAAGCATAAAATAGTTAATTCAAGATTCAGCAAGAAGCGATTTGACCATTTAAATACGTTTAAATACGTTTACCATTTCTTTTTTTATGTGTAGATAACCATATCAACAACTGATCAAAGAAGATGCTTTCTGACTGGAGAGGTCAAGGTTGTTCCATATGGAACTGAGAGTCATCTCGTGATGTTTGACAAAAGCAGAGTATGTTTTCCAACTACCATACTATGATGTGTTATGCCATGCCATTTTTGCTTTTAACTCTATCTCTTCTTATTTGCAATCTTTATATAGGGCGATCCGTTGGAATGGAAGCGAATGTTCAAAGCACTAGTAGCGACCTTGCAAGATGCCGAGAATCCAATTCATCTACAGATGAACCCATAGAGCACGACTTTCTTGCTCTTGCATCTTTCTCGTTTTTCAATATTCGATAGTTATAGTATAATGTCCCTCTTCATAATGAATGAAAAAGTTTGTTTTATTTTTATAGCTTACTATACAAAACGTACTTTTTTAGGATGCGAGCTGTCGCTTGCTTTGCCATGACTGACATTACTGCCGTTGGTGTACTTCATATCTACGATGCCTCTATGAATTAGATCCAAAGGCTCGTTGGCTTCACGTTTGGTACCATTTATGCACCTTGGTTCTGAATAAACAGTGGTGGCCGTCAAGCCTTCTTCCTTCTCCTTTTTCAAATCAGTGCCAGCAACATCCCAGAGCTTGCTGCTGCTTCCTTTGTTAGAGCCCTTATTGATGTTACTACTGCTGACGTAATTGTTGGTGAGACCACTAACACCGCTGGCCTCGCTCTTCAAACGAGCCTTAACCTTGCTGTGGAAAAGACTGTTGTCATCAATAATAATGACATCTGATTCCATTTTCTCTGGTATCATTCGAATTATGGTTTTGTTGTCCACTTCATGATTGCCATAGTTACTGATGTTTCCTTTTCTGCTACTGCTGTGGCTACCGCTGCTACCAATGTTATTGTTGCTGTTGCTTCTGTTATGGTTATCATAAGCCAAATCTGAATAGCTCTCGGACTCTTCCTCCTTTTTGACTAATGAAAATATTATATCCTTAGAATCATTGTGAACCTCGAATTTGAAATCAAGCTCATTCTTGATGACATTATTGATGAGGATGTCTTTCTTGTCTTCCTCCTCTTCCTTTTTCTTCCTCACATAGTCATCATCGTATTCAAAAAGGATATAGTGATCAGGTTCCTCAGGCTTTGGTAAGCCTAGCTCCTTCTTTTGGTCATCGAGATCATGCTTCGCCACGAGGTTGTATCCTATAGTATCTTCAATATTGACTTTGGCGTCCATTTCTGTCTCCACTTTCAGTCCCACTGTAGGATGATGCTTTTGGTAGGGTAAAGTCAAAATTGAAGATGAAGACGAAGGTAGCTCTGGTATTTCTGATGATGTCGAAGTTTGTTTAAGATATATGGATGGAGACTGTTGTCCTTCTGCCATTCTTCTCAACATTTCAAATTGTTGTTCCAGCAGTTGTACTCGCCTTTTGGCTTCTTCTGCTGCTCCCTCTGCTATCCTACGCTTTTCTTCAGATTCCCGGTAGAGCTCCTCATACGACAATGACATTGATGTTGATATGTTAGCTGATGGCGATCGCTGCCGATGCAGTTGCTCATCTGCAGGAACCAGACGAGCTGAATTGGGGAGATCGAGCCTAAATTTAACATTTGATTTGGGTTCCGACATGACATGATCTGAGTCTGGATCTAGATCTATTATCAGATCATCGGTGGAAGATTGCGATGATGACAAGTCGATAAATTCAGGCTCAACCTGCGCTTGATCCACGTCCACAACAACATCATGATCCGTCTTTGGGTATGGCTGATACTGTTGGACCTGTGCAAGCTTTGTTGCCACAGAGGCTGCTTTTATGTTATCGTTTGGCACCTCATTGTCGCCATCTTCCACATCTCGAAATCGCAGACGACCTCGGATTCCCTCTGACAGTTCTTCTGTCCAGTCTTGGCTAGCTCCCTCTAGAGAACCTACTACAGAAACAATATGTCGATCTTGTGTTCGTCTCCATTGCCCTTGAGCAGCTATTTCAAGCGGCCTCGTTGGGAATACCATTGGAATCTCTAAACTCTTTTTGTAAGCTTGATCACGGTAATGCCTATCATCTGCCACAAATGCCTGATGGTCCTCCTCAGTCGTGTACGTTGGCCTCATGGTTCTCCAGTACTCTGCCAGGCTTGGTTCGTTGGTTAAACAAAGTTGTTTTTTTTGTTCTTCTCTCTCGCTAGAGGTAAGTGTAATTGATCTTTCAGTTTTGTGCAGGGGCATGAATCCAATATGACTAATGAAGTTGATCATTTTGCTGTCGTCAAGTAAGCTTTTTCCAGCCTTCTTTTTCATATTCTTCGCTACAGCTTTGTTTTTATATAGCCTGGCGGATATTGTTAATAGAGAAGATAAAGTCGCTGATGACGTGGTCGAAGACGATGGTGGCAAGGAAATATCCATATGCCCTTCACCTTGACTATCAATCTCCTTTCTCCTGTTCAATATGGCCTCTTCAAATGAACCCTTGATCATAAGTGTTTCCACATAAACAGGGCGTATCTGTCCAATCCTGTGTGCACGTTTGACAGCCTGACGCATGGTGGCTGTTTGCCACACAGGGGATACAAAATAGACTCTAGACGCGCTTGAAAGGTCAATGCCGAACGCAGCATCTTTGGTATTCATGATAATAGCTGATATAGTCTCATTGGTGTTGAATGTCATAATGTTGTTTGATCGCTCTTTTTGGCTCTTTATATGGACATACAAGGCATATGCAGTATATGAGGGTTGTCAGTGATATCAAGTAGGTTATTCGGTATCAATTGCTGGATTTCAACACAATAGCAATAATAAAAACTCACCATGCCATGTGTGTGGTACATGAGGCAGCGAACCTCAGCCAATGTAAGGTACTCGTAGATATAATACATGGCTGTCTGGCTCTGACAAAAGACAATGCATTTCTCAGAGTTTTGGTGACGCAGGATTTGACTGACTACGTAATTGAGTTTGCTAGATGTACTCGACAAAATAGTCGATTGCGAGAGCCTCTCCTTTGTCATTACAAGCTTGAGCTCTTCTGCAGTTTCCTCACCATTGGTCCCGTTTTCATGTGATGGGTCTCTATTTGGCTTACCACCATCGGTTATCGCACCAGGTCGCGGCTGTGGTGCGTCGAGATTAATGATGATCGGCTGGTGGCTTGCTGGTATTAGTTGCTCCTGTTCTTGTTCCTGCACTTTCAACCGAAGATCCCTAATCTGTTTGCCTAACATGATACACACTTGCTCTGACTCTAGCGTACCTGTCTGTTGGAGTTGTCTCGACATTGACCCACCATTCCACCCTATGTTGAGTTTTGTACGACGGGATTCCTTAAATGAAGTATCAGCATCTGACACAGCTGGAATGATGGCATAGCTTCCTTGTATGGCCTCAGGGATATTCCAGCAGTTGTATCCGACTTCCAGAGTCCGCTGGAGAGTACACCAGCTCTGATCAGTAAGGGCCATTTTGAGGTGTTCGCGAATACTCTTCAATAGCTGGACATCCGCTTCGAGATATTTGCCTCCAATTGTCTCCTCATGCTTTTGTAGGGCGCGCTCAACGTTTAGAAGTGCCTCAGTCAATTGTTCTCTATACTTGTCGTCTCCTGGATACCAAAAGCATGCATCCTTTAAATTTTCAATTACTCGCGCCAAATGTTTGCGATTACTAGGGTGGAAAAAATAATCCTGATCCTCACGCTCAGTCAGCACAGCGTTTGCCTGAATTAATGCTACTTGGCAATTGAAGGTCAATACTTGGTAGTATCCCAGATCAAGACCAACATCTCTCTCGTACAGCGGTGGGAGGCGTACATCTCGACTGACATCCTCAGGGCGATTCCGGATCATGATCCTGTCCATCAGATACCTTAGCCTTGAAACGCTACTAAGGCTCTCGAGGGACCAGTCACCAGGGGCAGACCCTGTACTGAGCTTATGATGTTCTTCTAATGATCTCACTAGTGCCTTTGTAAATAAAGTCTTATTGCCATAGTATGGTTGAATGTGCAGGAACAATCTCATAATCGTCAAAAGGCGATCCAGATCTCCTTTATCTGACAGAGCTGTCGTTGTGGCTACCGTTGTTATGGCTTGATCATGGTACGTAAATGCCTTCAAGTTTGCGAGGTTGAAGGTCGGTGTTCCTGTACAGATCCATCGACGGTCCGCATGAAGCTTTTCCGCAAATAACACCTGGTCAGACAATTTGATGCCCATACTATGGCCTTCATCCACAATGATTCTTTTCCATCGGACTTGCATTAGTGGGGAGACATTACGTTCATTAGTACAGCGGCAGGTCCTATAAACCGCACTACAACAACATTGTTGCTTAACTTTTTTTTTTTTTTTTTTTTTTTTTTTTCGGTAGTTATTAATAGAAGAGTCAAGTTTTCACTTATTTGAGGTCTCGCACCCGTATTATATCATTTTCAGCGATATAATCAAGCGCAATAGTAAAATTGTAAATACACTTAGATACCTTTGGTATATTTGTTAGAATAGACACCGGGCTCGTATTCCTTTGCGAACCGAGTCTGAGTAATCAGGACCATATCGTATTTAGTTAATATTGTATGCTCAGGGATCGCCTTGCTATTATCTGGATCGATTCGAAGAAGCTTTAAAGCAAAGTCTTCTGTATGCTATTTATCCCAAAATATAAAATCATCAAATAATATTAGAGCGTCTCAGAGTAATCATTGCCAATAGGTAATCAGCCATCGAACCACTTCGCTTACTTTGTTGATTTCATTACACCATTGATCTGCTAAATCAGGCGGCACGATGACCAACGTAGCGCTTGAAAGATATACCTCAAGCGATTGTATATCTATAAGCTGATTCGCTCTTAATGACTTTATGGGCTTGCTCATCATCTGTAGCTCAGTTGAAGCCTTGTCATAGTAATACACAGATATCTCCTCTAACAACTCCATAGTGTGTGGTCTAATATAATCTCCTGCTCGTCTGTATTCAATCCCATTCATTTTTACTGCTGCTGCTGCAAGTTCTCGGAGGGTAGGAATTGGTGCATTTAAAGGCATCAAAATATCGGAGGTACCTAACGAGGCAGGACCATCCTTAATCAATATTGCAGAAGTTGAGGAACCTTGAGGATAAAGTTCACAATAGATTTGTGTAGCCGTCGGTGGGGCTTTGCTGAACTGGGGGAGAGTCTGCATAATCAACGCAATACACAGGCAAGACTTTCCTGTTCCCTAATTTTTTTTTTTTTTTTTTTTTTTTTTTTTTCAGATACGTCGAAATAAATTTCCGTACAATTTTAATTTGGATAAAAGATTTCTTTTTTCATTTCCTGTTCTATTTGTTACAATAACTTACCATGTCCTCACAAATGATACCGCCAGGAATATCGTCCCATCGTTTACTTGGCAATCTTGAAATGATGGGTGGTTCATTGTTGTTAAGTTGGATATAGTAAGTTCGTGGAGGCATACTCATGTCCTTTAATGAGATGATTGTCGGATCCAGGATATATTCCATACAAAGTTCACGCCGCAATAGTTTCCACAGTGAATTCTTTTGGTAGTTATATAACTTGGTCCTCATTCCCTTAGGAGCATCCTGTTGTAGAACTCGTTCAAGAAGTCGATGAATCGATTTTTTTGGCTGCTGTTGTTGATGTTGAGCAAAAAATTCATGGGGGTCCATGTATGGATCATCATGTGCTCGAGGCGACGGCATATCAAGATAAATGTTGATCAATCGTTTACTTTGGTCTTCCTGAAATAACATGATGGGATTGTAACCTAATGGTACGGGCTCGGACTCGTGACTGAATATCCAAGGATCTACATTCATGTTCAACAGGACCATAGTTAGGGCTCGTTTGGCCTGCATCCTGTTCTTCCCAGACAACTGAATAGATGGTTGGTTTTGGATTCCGGTGACCATCCCATCTAGACCATTATCAATAGCATAGATCATAAATCTCTTGAAAGGCTGACCGGAATTAATGCTATTACAATTGGTGTTGGTAATATTCAAAGGCCTTGTTTGTAAAATATGGTCGTCGCTCAGAACCTTAAACGCTGATAGCATACGTTGGTCTCGCAATAGTGCGCTCTCGTGCACAAGAAATGGTCGAGGTGTGAATCCGTCAATGGCATAACTCTCATTGAGTAGTGCATGGGTGTCCCATGAACCAATGGGGATCGTATTGCATTCCATGAAGTGGGAAACAAAGTAAGAAAACGAAGAAAGGGCTGCGGAAGGTGCAGACGTCCCTTGCACTGGTCACATCTCTCGCATGGTCCTCCACTTTTGCATGATTTTGAGTGTCAAATTTCAGCATGTTGCTTGCTCAGGGGCGAAACAGACTTCTCCGCAATTCATTATCCTTCACAATAGGGCAATGCATATTTGTGACCCTGACTTAGGTCGTCATGTCATTACGCAAAGCATAACAACCTTTGAGCGCTCCCACTTTATCTTTCAACACATACGTTTCTTTACTACAGCATCCAGTTCCGAAATAATAATAATAACAATAAAAGAGCTCCTTGATTATGTTCATTGCATTTATTCTTTTTTTTTTTTTTTTTTTTTTTTTTTTTCCATGTAAAAAAATATTGCTTTTTTACTGTCCGTACTTTTGGTATTCCCATTCTCTGTTATCCAATGGGCAGACCTGTCGAGTTTTGAGCCATCTTGAGATGCAATGGAAATGGAAAGCGTGCTATCATTGGTAATGATTAAAAAAAAGGGTTTTTTTTAAAAAAAAAAGAAAAAAAAAGAATAGAGAGAGACCATCAAACAGAAATATGATAGAATCAGTTTTGCTCTTTTGGCCTGTGACGGGCAAGAGATTCTTTTTTACTTACATTGCAGATTCCCCATGCAACAGTGCACTCTTCACTTGTGGCAGATGCTTGGTTGGCTTGGCATGAAATACCTATGGAATTCAAGATTCATTGACAAGGTAGCATGTTATTTAAATATGATTCAATTGCCGAATTTCATTGTAAGCAAGGTACATTTAAACTGTGACAAGGATAAACAGTTCAAATGGGAGGCAGCTTACAGAGATCCATAATATGGTTACGGCAAATGGCGCAGTTGTCAACAACAATATCTATTTATTGGACATGGGAGCACAACAAATAGACGTTAATCCTGGTGTGGCGAGCAAGTGCACAGCCATGAAATACTCGTCCGCAGTAACAAAAGTATATTTCATTCTTACCCCAAGCCCAAAGAGCAACTGCATTCCACTAAGGCGACAATAAACAGACAAGGAACAGAAGGATCAATAACAAATTGCTAACTTTTTTGTTGCTGTTGCTTTTTGCTTTTTGTGTAAAGCTTAATGTCGGGTTGCTCGCTTTCATGCATTGATGAAAAACAGATCACATGATCATCTAAAGGCGCAATCAGACTTGAATGATGGAAGGAGGGAGTTTTTTTTTTTTTTTTTTTTTTTTTTTTTTTTCATTCATATGATTTGCCAGCTGACGGTTCAAAGTTATGAAGCAGTGAATGTAGAAAGGAGAGTAGTCATGAGACTACTATTCGTTTTTTTTTTGCTATAAGAATCGAAACTATCCATCTTGAAAGCAATGTCATCGACATCCTGCTGAAACCTATGCTAATTTGAAAAAAAAAAAAAAAAAAAAAAAAAAAAAAAAAAAAAGAGCTAGCTTCTCTTGTTGTTATATTGTATTGTTGTTACCTTCTTGACTTCGAATCGTTTCTTGCCACTGGTGTCCTTGCTAGCCTTGCCTTTGCCTTTAACATCGGCAGTAGATGCCTGAGTATCAACTTCCATTGGTTCTTCGATATCAGCCATGTTTGTTGAATAGACAAATAGCTTTGAAAATGTTTACAGGGAATAAAAGTATATAGGAAAGAAAGGAAGTGAGAGGCAAAGTCAAGAAAAGGACGACGCGTTTTTACAAACTAATGTGGCAATCTAATGTCATGTGTACGTGCTCATTAATCACACGTACGACAAGAATGTTTTTCGTCTCCTTCATGCGCCACCAAAATTTATTAAAAAGTTCAATCACGACTTCGAACCCATTCTGGTGGATTTCCCACAGACATCGTAACAGGGTCCACCAGCCCATGATAGCTCTCATAAACAGTGTAGTCAAATGTGGTGAATTCGCGGTCGATCAAATCCATCATGTAATCGAACCTTTCTTCTTCAGACATGTCTGCTAAAAGCGTCGCTGCTGCTGCTGCTGCTGCAATATTCATCGCAGCTGGCGTTGGTGACAGAGGTCTCCTCAGTCCTCCTCCGATTCTCGGTTGTAGTTGTTGATGAGAGCTCTGCTGCCGCAAATGGGGTGCTTGAGGTAGAGGTTGGGGTTGAGACTGTTGAAGAGGAATATGCTTATGCCGTGAGACTGAATGATCTAGAGGTGTTGGAATAATCACAGGTGATGTTATAGCTTTCTGAGGATGTGCTGCTTGGAACGGATGCTGAGAAACCACTATTGCTGCGCTAGTAGCAGCTGTTGATGCATAAAGCTCTTGCGGCTCCTGTTGCTGTTGCCCAATCAGGGCAGCGGGCAGCAAAGGCGAGGCCAAAGAAGTATCCACATGAGTTGACGCAGCATATTCATTTTGATTGTTTCGTGCAACGCAAATAGCAGTTGCATCCGACTCTATTCCTAATCCTTTGAATACCTTGTCACCTGTTAACCCAGTAGTCCCATTTTTTTCTCCGTTGGACCCCTTTACAATAGAAAAAGAGTCCGGACGAGGTGGGTTCGGGGGCGAGCGGCGGTAATATGAAGATGGATGATGATCTAACGAGTTATTTGTGTCTAAGGATCGTTGAGATATAGGGACATTCCGAATTTCTGATGCTACTGGCAATGATGTATAATGGCATGGTGGCGGTGAAGGTGGGAACCTAAGTGCCGGGATTGGAGGTGTTTGAAATTCACGGCTTCCATTAGGAGGATCGATAGGCGACAGGGGTATAGACTGAAATTGCGTCTGTCTGGCCAGCTGGGAAATTGTATGATGGCTTTGTGGTTGCGGCTGGGGTATAGGCGGTGACTGCGTCTGGAGCGATGTGGTCTGCCCGGTCTCTCCATTTTCACTGCATCCTTTATTGACATTATGACTGTCGCTCCCGAACAAATGTAATATCGACCTCTTTTTGGCGACCGCTGGTAGTGTGGCGCGTTGCTGGGATGAAGGTGGCGAGGCCGCATTTGATGTGTTGGTGGCGAATGCTCCAGAGTAGGAAGAAGAAGAGAGCCTAGCCTTTCGTATACCTTCTTCAAGTTTCTTATTCATTGCTTCCATAGCAGCCTCAGCTTCCAATGCTGCCCGTGCAGCAGCCTCATGCTCCGCCTTAAGCCGTGCATTTTCATCCCTAAGAGCCTGTTCTCTTTCCCGGTGAAGTCTCTGAGCTCTCTTACGTGTCGACCGATATGTTAATGGATCTTCATCCAATAATAGTTCCTCTAAATCATATGTCGCGTCGAAATTGGCGGCTTCGGCAGGTGGCTGGAATATAGGTGTAAGTTGTTTTCTCTCGAGCATATACCACCATTCATCAATATTCATATGTGCTTCTTGAGCTGCTGCAAGGAAGAATGGTTGGTATCGAATGCCATCCATACCCCCCATAGCCCCTAAACGCTCTGCAGGATCTCTTGTAAGGAACTAGTAAGACGGATGAAATTTCAAAAATCATTCCGTAAGTTGATAACGTAATAATAATAGTAATAAAAGGGTTAGGATAATAGCGCTTTTCAACAGGTCACGAAATATATCTCTAAAAAACAAAAAAACAAAAACATTACGGAGGCTTACACCTTGGATGGCGGACACGCACTCTCGTGAAATGGTGCTCTTTACTGGATATTCTATTGTCTGACTCGATATAGCTCTTTTGAGCTCACCAATATTTTCTGTCACAAATGGGCGTTGGTTATAGATGCATTCGTAAAAGATGATACCTAGCGCCCACCAATCCACACTTGTACCATATCCTTTTCCTTTAAAAAACTCTGGAGCCATGTATGCAACTGTCCCCGACTGTGAATGCAAAACTGGTTTCTCAGGAGTTAGTTTACAGCCAATGTTGAAGTCTGTAATATGGGCATGACCCTTTTCGTCTAGTAAGATATTGTCTGGCTTGATATCCCTATGTACAATCCCAAGTTCATGAAGATGACTTATAGCGCAACTGATCTCTGCAATCCAAAACCGCACAACGTCTTCGCCGAATGTCCTTCTATTCATATGAAAACGGAGATCGCCCCCCATCCTATTCAAGCATGACCCAATTATGAAAGTAAGAACGTGAATTAAAAAAAGTTTACATAAACAGAAATGTATTAAGACAGAGAGATATGACAGTTAACTTACATGAGATCCATGCACATATACATGTACTCATCATCTTGGAATGCAAAGCGCATGTTGACCACAAATGCATGGTCTACCGACTCGAGAATCTGTCGCTCACGAATAATATTCCGTACAGCATCCATTTTGATAACTTGTGCTTTTGAGATGTATTTGAGTGCGTAGAGCTTGCCGGTCTCTCGCCTTTCTACCATGCGAACCTAGAGTTTTAAAAAAAAAAAAAAAAAAAAAAAAAAAAGGAATTCTTGCCTCAGATATCAGATTGTGTCATTCTAATCAGGCTGATTGAGGGTCTATTCTTTCTTTTCCTCTTGTTCTCTTGTCAATGAACAAGCGTCTTTTTTTTATTATGGTTCAAAAGGGTCATAAACGACAAGTGTAATAATCGCTTAACTGTGGAACCACGTTTCTCCTTTCGTACGACCATGACATGATTCTCCCTTTATGGTTTGCGCAATTGTTCTCTCAAAATTAAATGGGGGCTCGCTGCTTCCCAACAACAATAACCATCCAAAAATAATCTTTTTATTCAGCAGTCTAGTCGGGACAATTGCAGCTCTATACAAGTAGAATATGTTCCCTTTGCTTCCTCCGCTTTCATTGAGACATTGAACTATCGCTACATGAAAATTCAAGCTTACCTTGCCAAAAGATCCTTTGCCGATTACTCGGAGTAATTTGAAGTGGAAAAGGTTGACTTTTTATAGCCATGAGCATTTTTTTCATTGTTTATTTCGTACTACCGGTTAGTTTTTTCGTTCGAGTCAGTGAGATGGAATGAGAACAAGTATGTTGACTGAGTTTACAAACATGCCTTCATTGTCAAAGATGTCATCCGGATCTCTACTCATGCCGTTTCCCATGACGAAAATTCTTTGCTGCTCGTGACACTGATGAGTTTATATTTTATTATTTCTGAATGTGCTCCAATGGATGTTTGGAGATACAAAAATTGCTTGAATGGGGGCGATGAATACTGGAAAAAAGAGAAAAGAATGCAAAAAGGGCGTGAAGATAAACGTGAACAAGAATTAAAAGTAGAATAAAAATAAAGACAAGAGAAAAAAAAGGAAGCGGGAGAGAGAGAAGAAAGAATGTATACATGTGTATGTCTGTGCCTTTGAAAAGTATAAAAGCACTTTTCCAGAAAGCATTATTTAATGTTAGATGTAGACATGTCACGTCGAGTTGAGCTCACCGCATTGTCCTTACAGCTGCTCACAACCCTTTTAGTCGCTTTGCTAAAACTTTTTTTTGTAGCTGACACTGTCAATATGTCCCGAATACTATATTTGATAATGACAGGACAAAGCAAGTTCGTTAAGAGCGAGAGAAAGTGTGTGAATGGGCATGTTGCGAAGGAGAGAAACGTGACGAATAAAGAGATATATATGTCTTCATAAGACGGATGAGGTTGGAGTTAACCTCTTGAATTGAAATAATGTCCTGTATCCTCTCATCCAAGCAGGTCGACTGCTAGTTCATCAATCCATGCTGAGAATTGATTACAAGTGAATAAACAATGAACATCGTCCAGTTTCTATTCATGTACATTTATATATAATAATTAAAATATATCTACAATCCTGTACAACATCTCAATGGCATGGCATAATATGGTTTGCTGTACTTTTTTTGTGAGCATATCATTGTCAGGACGAAATTCCTGATAAAAATATTATTATTGTCATTATTATTTTATTATCCCACATCTAACGCCTTGCTAATGATGCATAAATGTATACAATATGTCTTTACATATTTGTATGTTTTTTTTATATTAATGTTTCACTTCCGAACAACAGCCTTCTTCTTGATCAAGAAGCTCTACTCGCCGAAGGAGGATCTACAACAAATGTAGCCATCAAAACAACAATACAGAGCTGTATGTTAGCTTGAAATCGCTAACATGCGAACACTTACCACCGAAATCGCTCTGTGTTAGCAAAGAATATCTGTTATTTTTGTATATGAGTTGTTACAGCAGAAATAACTGTACCTGAAAATCTGTAATCTGTGGCAGATAAGCGCAAGTGCTCAAGTCTAGAATATAAATGTCATCGAACACAGTCTGCCCATCATATCCACCAAACATGAACAACCTTGAGTCATACAATAACGATGCATGGTATCCTCGGTCTGCTGGCGGAATTCCGTATATTTTACGCGTCTCCCATGACCATGTCACCAGATTCAACATCACTACATCGCAAGAGTAACGGCTGCCGTCATGTCCACCAATCACAAACAAGTATGATCCCACCTGTGTCGATGTATGCGACAATCTCGGGAGTGCTCTATTGATGTCGATTTTAGTCCACTCTTTCGAGTCTAAACAGGAACAAGAGTTTATCATAAAACATTTTTTTTATCGTCAGGAATAATATGATATACATTCTGTCAAGGCATATTTGTAGCCTCCGATCTTGCTTTTACCTAGATCAAGGACATGAACATCTGAAAAACATTCTTGTCCATCACTCCCGCCGTAAATGATCCATTGTGACTTGATCAGGTTGCTAGTGTGATAACCGCGTGAGAGTGGGATGTCACCTATTGTTTTCACCTCACTCCAATGCATTGTTATCAGATCCAATTGATATGTATCGTTCAGCGCTTGGACACCATCACCGCCACCAAAGACATAGATATGGTTGCTGTACACACAAGTCGTATGCGCACGTCTTCGACAGGGACGCGTACCAGTTGTCTGCGGATTCGTCCATGTTAGAGTATCTATTTTTTATTTTTATAGAAAAAAAGTCCCAATAGCATGTAGTTGCAGATAAAAATGTAATTAACAAACAGTTGTAAAAGTTTTCGACTGAATTTGAAATGTGACAATACTTTTAGTACAAACTTTGTTTACCAGTGTCTAGCATGTAGAGCTCGTTAAAGTATTGTGGTCCATCACCCCCACCAAAAATATACAAACGCTTGTTGTCAACTAAAGTTGATGTGTGTGCGCGACAAGGCGGAGGAATTGATCCAAATGTCTTAGGTTGTGACCAATGCATGGTATCTAGCACATTCCAAAGATTTATTAGTACGGTCCATTTGGAGTTTAAAACAGATCATTTGTCTTCGTTGATTTATGAATTGGCGATTTTTTTTTTTTTTTTTTTTTTTTGCCTCTTTTACCAGCATCAAAAATGTAGAGTGTGTTGAAACAGTTCTTGGCGTCACAACCCCCAAAGACGTATATCGACTCTCCAACAAGATTGACTGTCTGAGCACGGAGATCCTTGGGTGGGATTTGGCCATGCACTTTAGCACGTGTCCAATGCATGGCGGGCGCGGGGGCTGGGGGCACAGTTGTACTGGGTCGAGGAGCATCCTTGTTGTTCGTATCGCCTTTACGTCTATGCTTCTTAGACGCTGAGGACGTATGTACACCATGGGTACTACTTCCGTGTCTTTGGTGGTTATGACTCTGCCCATAGCTACTACTCGGGGTATGGGATTGAGCATTATTACAATGCTGGTGGCGATGGTTTTGGTGATTTGACGATGATGCTATCGGTGGTTCAGCCAAAGCTTGATTACGATGAGTGATGGCTCTATGGGGCGTTATTGGCGCAGCTGCCACCGAAGTGGAAGTTTCCTGCGCAGAAACAGTTGTTACTGGTTGTGGTCCGCTTTCTATTGCTGTGGAGAGCGCCTCTGAATGTTGCAAAGCCTGATCAGGATCCTCGTGAGCAGCCACTTTTGCTATGGTATTAGGAAGGATTGCTCCAGAGTTGTTCATTGCTACTGCTGCCCCATTACCCTCCACTGATCCAATGGACGAAAATGATGTGTTCGCCAACGCAGCACCCGACTGACCACTATTCCCTCTGTTAGAAGCATTGTCGCGATTCCGCTGAGAGGACATTGGTGGCCGAGTAATTACACCAGAGTTACTTGGGGAAGTATTAGCATTGCTAGGTACACGATCCTGTTGAAGGGAAGGAGATCTTGTGGGGCTGGTACCCGAGAGGTTGTTGGCAATACCGCGCGTAATAATGCCTTGTTTGCCCGAGAAGCTGTTGTTACTGTCCATTCCTCCTGCATCCATCATGCTTTGGTTAACAGCATTGTTAAGGATGCTAGTACTGACGATGCTAAGAGCCCCATCAATAATGCTACTGTTGTATCCATGACTACTAGTCACACTACTATAGCTGTGTGTACTGCTGATGCTGGCAATACTAGTATCGGCTCCAGGAGCTGCTGTAGTGGGCGATGCTGTGGCCTGTCTTTGAGACTGTTCTACTGAAGACTGACTGTGAACGACACGATTGGATGAGGGGTTCCTATTAGGTGGAGGTGGAGAGTGTACCCTTGACCTTCGTATATTATCGATAGTCAGTGCAATAAGAATAGAAATAGAAATTAAAGAATTAGCAATAAAAAAAAAGTTTCTCTTCAAACGCGTGTACAAAGTTTCAGACGCGAATCTGATACGCTTGGCAAGACCCGAGAAAGCGGAGTTCAGGAGAGTCTGATATTCGACTCAAAAAGCGATGGAAAGTTATTTGCGTGAGACTGCAATTGGGTCGCATAGTGTAGTCGGATTGGTATAGCAAGAAAAGTACCTCTGCTGCAGGAGTTGCTGTTGTAGCTGTTGATGCTGTTGCCCATACTGGGCCTGAAATGGTGCAATAGGGGTTGTAGGACTGCCGGGCGGAGTGTCGTCCATTCCGCCCCCTCCTATAACAGGTGCCATCAGTAATGAATAATGAATTAAATCTCCTTTACAAAAAAGGAACCAAAGAAGTACACTTCTTCGTGCGTTTACACCCAAGCGAAATGAATAAAAAGGTGTATAAGAAAGTTGTTTTTTTTAAAAGAAGAAAGCAGGTTAACGATGGATGGGACAGATGGTGGACGGGAAATGAGAAGAGAAGGGACAAGAAGAAAGAAAAAAGAGAAAGAGAAAAAAAAAAAAAAAAAAAAAAAAAAAGCATGAATGTGATGATTAGGGAGTGCAGGAGTGTGAAGTTGTTGCTCTCGCTTGCTCATGCTCATGCTCATGCTCAAGCTCATACTCATACTCATACTCATGCTCATCCATGGGCCTGCGTTTGTCCTTTGCAAAAAAAAAAAAAAAAAAAAGATTGGTAACACAGGCATGTCCACTGTTTGTCTCTCATATCGCTTGCTCAAGCTGCAGATTGTAATACAATTACAGACAGAAATCTCACCTCTCAATCTCTGGAATTCTGTTGTTTAATATCCAGAGCATCTAAACACAGCTGCATGCATCTGCATTTGATCGACATCCTCTAATGGAAGCACAAAGGGATTGTTTTACTGTCTGAGATGGATTAAACTTTTGTGTAAAAGGGTTTACTTTATTTGAACGATAGAAAATGCTTGCTTGTCTTAAGGCGAGAGGCGCTTGGGATCGCGAGGGAAGAGCGAAGTGCGACGAATGTTGCCCAGGTTGAGATAGAGGAAGATAACACGCTCCAAACCAATGCCTCCACCTCCATGTGGTGGGGCACCCATACGGAAGGCATCAACATAGCTCTTAATTGATTCGGGATCGACACCATGAGCCTTTGCGCGCTCAATCAAAAAGTCGGCATCATGAATGCGCTGAGCACCAGACAGAATTTCCTCCCCACGCATAAAGAAATCGTATGAGTTGGAGTACTCAGGGTTATTGGGGTCAGGCATAGTGTAGAAGGGGCGAACAGCCAAAGGAAACTTGTCCAACATGAAAAAATCAGTCTTGTACTTTTCCTTTACGAGTTCGCCGAGCTTGCGTTCAATTTCTGTTGAAAGATCATCATAGTCACCCATCTCAACACCATTTGCACGCAACAACGCCACAGCATCCTTGTACTCGAGGCGAAGTGTCTTTGGCAAGAATTGAAATTTCTCGAAAGGATATTGGCGCTGGACAATCTTGAGATCAGCAGCGTACTCATTTTCCAAACCAGTGAAGATGTAGACAAAGAGCTCGTCAAAGACATCCAAGATTTCATGGTAATGTTCCTCAAATGCCATTTCCAAATCCAGTCCAATGAACTCGGTCATGTGACGATGAGAGAACGAGTTCTCTGCACGGAAAACACTTCCAATCTCAAAGACACGCTCAAAGTCTCCACAAACAACCATCTGCTTGTAGAACTGAGGCGATTGAGCCAGGAAAGCATCAGCTATTCATAAATTCAAGACAAAATAGACCATTAGCAAGGAGACATAACTTAACAGCATGTTATGGGCAAAAGATGTCTCATCTTGACAAAATTATAACAGTATTAATAAAATAACACTTACAATCAAAATATTTGACCTTGAATACATTTGCACCACCCTCACTAGCAGCGCCTAAAATCTTTGGAGTGTGGATCTCTAAGAAACCTTTCTTCTCCAAGAACTCGCGAAAGAGTCTGCAGACACCTGCTTGAATGCGGAAGATGGATTGATTGGTGATAGTCTAGTAGATGAGATGAGAATATGTAAGTAGCGGTGAACAAATCAAAGAGGAGCCCCTGCCTCTTATTAGAGTCAGCTACAGCATGAGCTATTGTAATACTTACACGTAGGTCAAAAACACGGTTCTCAAGGCGAGTATGTAGGCTGACTTTGCTGAATTGGGCGTCCTCGCGTTCAAACTCAGTCTCAGGTCGAGAGGCATCCTCCAAGTTAAAAGGGAGACGTTCCTGAGCTTCACTGGTAACAAACAACTGGCTGATCGCAATCTCTGCATCCTGAACAGTGCAGCTCTTCACCGGCTCTACAGGCTTGGCAATCGTACCCTCAATCAACACAATAGACTCGGATGTAATGCCTTGTGCAAATTTGACCATTTGCTTGCTAACCGTGCTCTCGTTATAGACAACCAAGCCCTGAATTGTGTTACTGTTCTGGCGAAGCTGAAAGAAACACATCTTGTTGCCTAAAAGGGTCAAGCCATCAACAACAATACGACAATGTATTTACTATATATGACTGATCATACATCTCAAAGCATCTAATCTGTTTTAAATGATTACTAGTAGTTCAAAACAAAAACAAAAAAAAAAAAAAAAAAAAAAAAAAAAAAAGCTTCTATACTGTTGAACATACCGGTGGGACGAGAAGTCTGGACACGAGCACGGATCCAAATCTTCTCACCAGCGCGAGATGCGCTAATATCGGTGAAACGTTCATGCTTCAACCCTACAATGAAGAAAGCACACCTGATTAGTTTGACAGCGGTTAATATGCACCAATACTAGAATATTCAGAATACTCCATTATGATACATCAATAACTGGACTGAGTATTTACCCGGGCGATCCTGAGATCTGTTCATGGGCTTTTTTCCATAAAAGTCCTTGGAGTTGTCCTATGAAATAATAATCATTCATTTGGAGTCAGACATGCTATAGGTGCAATTGCAATTGAAATACTAGCAAACCAAACATGCTGCTCATACCACAGTGGCTGCAGCTTTGGCTGCAGCTTGTTCCGCGCGAGCAGCGGCATCCTTCTCAGCCCTTTCCTTCTTTTGTCTCTCCTTCTCAAGCTTCTTGAGGGCATTCTTGGACAGAGGCTGACCATTTTCACTGAAATACGTGTCAATTGAATTGTGTGGTCAAAAAAAAAGGTTAATGCTTCCTACTATCAATTTGCAAATTTGCGAAGTAAAGAAAAAAGGTCGATCTAAAATACATACTCAAGAACAACCTCCTGAACCTGCTTGGTAACTTCATTGATCTCTGCGTTGTCAGCCATGATTGTTAAGCTTGGTGATTTTGTCGGACAAAAAGATGACTGTTGTGGAAGAAGAGAGATTGTTTTGTATGCGCCTTATAAACTTTTTTTTTATGACGTATCGCGGAAGTGGAAGTGCTCCGCCTCAGAAGCGGCTGCGCCACCCCATCAAATCAACTCTTTCATTCACATTCATTGTATACTCCCATCTGGTAGGCCTCCATTTGTCGTTGTCGTCCGTTTAGCAGCGGTCAAACATTCAAAAAATAAATAAAACTGACAACATACAAGTAAAATATGTTGGCCTCAGGACCCTCAGGTAGGGTTTGTTTTACTTTATGACTCTGTACACAGTCGGTAGTGAGTCATAAATAGGGTTAGGTCGATGCTGGCTGCTATCACTCTGCATGCAATCTTAGCTTGTTGTAATCATCTATGTGTCAATTAATCAAATAAAATATCTCTAGGTTTCTATAATGCACCAACGACCAAGGGTCTGTTACTGGTAGTGGGTAGTCTTTCGCTCTTGTCGTCCATATTTCAGATAAAAACTGACTTTCATCTGCAGTTTACGCCTCATCTTACATCACATCATCAGGTATTGCTTTTTTAAATGCATCGTATCCAGCTGTTTGTAAAATATAGTATGACGCAGCGATGTACTTTTCATCAATTCTTTATTTATTTCAGATGCCGAGCTAACCCATGCCTTTCTCCTTTTAATTGTTCCTTCATTCTATCTTTATTTCTTTGCATGTAATATATGTAATATGCTACAGTTTTGGCGCTTAATTGTGTCACATTTCGCTTTCTCAACATCGACAGAGCTCCTCTTCGGTGGCTTCATTATATATCATCTCAGGATCATTGAGCGGCTCTTTGGACCAGCAAAATACGTGGCAAGTAGAAGTAAATAGAACAAAAACAAAAGTGTAATGGAGCCCTCTCAACTTATCGTGGCGGCTTCCCAACATTATTATGCTTGCTAAATCATCAAAAAAAAAAAAAAAAAAAAAAAAAAAAAACGACGATAGTCATTCATATTCGTAGCGGCTGTCTTGTGCACCTTCTTGAACGTGGCAGTTTTGGTCACCGGTAGTGCCCTAGGTCTAAATGTTTTGCCTGCAGGCCCCTATGGCGTTATTTTTGCAGCGCTTTATCAATTTTACATCTTGATTCCAGTGATGTACGAATTCAAAGTCTTTGGAGTGGCACTTACGGACAAAATCTTCATGTACATCCTTGGAGCACAGGTGAGCCATATAAGGTCATGGCATAGTACGATATTAAATGAAAAAAGTTGTACGTGAAGGAGTAATTAACATCATTATAATTCTAAAAAAAAAAAAATGGTATTTACTGCTTGCGTCCTGGATAAAAATGCAGCTTCTATTTTCACATATACCAGGATCAATCGCATTGAGTATTTGTGGGTTATTAGCAGGCGCGATCTATAGGAGTGATTTTGCAGGGACAAGGCGCTGGAGATTTCCAAAGCCCGTGGCCCGATTCGGGGAACACTTCTTGTTACCAATCTTTTCATCCTCACCAGCTATTCGCTCAACTGCTACGACTTTTGAGAACCGCTCCCAAACAAGAGCATCCGATCGCCCTGCTCAAGCCATGCGGGTAAAATGGACATTTGCAATAAAACAGCCCCTTTTCTCTTTTTTATTCTATACGCCCTGGTTCTTGATTTATTTATTATTTTATTTTTTTTATTTTTCGGCAGGAATATTTGGACGTCCTTTCAACTGGAGGAGCACCTCAAGGGGCTACACCACGGCCACCATCAGAAGAACAGATTGCGACTCTTCAAGCAATCTTTCCCGCAGCGACTCAAGAACAAGCTATCGCTGCGCTCAACTCTGCCAACAATAACTTAGATGGAGCAGTCCAATATCTCCTTGATAACCAATCTACCACACAGCCATCTACCTCATCATCGTAGTATAAGTTATTTATTTTGTTATATTTTCATTTACAATGACATTTCGTATTTACAAATATATAGTATTAAGATTAATAGCGTCATCTTCAGATAGATAATCATTTTTGGGAAAATCAGTACTTTATCGATAAATGAAGTTAGGACATCATAAATGATCCTGGAAAAGTTTTTTTTTTTTTTTTTTTTTTTTTTTTTTCACTTCGGCTGCTCTGTCTGCTCTCCTGAAGCGTTCGTTGCAACTCGCTGCTGTCGTTGTCGTTGTTGACGTGTCTTCTTGCGCCTTATCGAAGTTGTGCACTCAGCAATGATTGACTTCCTGGGCATAACTAATGGTAATCTTAACCGACGCTCTACATTTGTCACGTTCGTACTATTCTTACTTTATTCTCAGTTGCCATCCGGACTGGATGCCTAGGAAGATATGACTTCATTTTAAAGTAACGCTGTATCGTCTGTGTCAGTCATCATTTCTGCCGTCGTGCGCTTTTTTTCTCCTGGCCTATACTCTGAAAATGAAGCTTCGAAATTTCTCTTTTCCTTTTCGTCAACAGAAAATGATGGCTCCTTGTCTGTTGGTGGATCTTCCATATTCAAGGATAGACTGTGAGCCTGCATAAGCTTAGGAATGCGAGAGTACCGTTTAAACATATCAATTTCCTCTTGAAGTGTTTCATATCGGAATGCCATACGGACATTAGGGACATTAGTCTTGCCCATATCATTTCCTGGAACTCCTGGCAGGTACCAATTTTCGCCAATCCAGTGCTTTTTAATCTTGCTCTCGAATCCAGAATGACGCACAGAGTTACGTGCAATCTCGCACATATCTGTATTCGACAATTTCCAGATCTATGTTACATTTGCCATCAACAGCCCATAAGTCAAATGAAGTCATTACGAGCATCGTTTGCTGACAAAAAAAAACAGTTTCCTCAAAACCAAGCTCTTTACCTGAGCTGCAATACTATATTCCTCAATCAATGGCTCTTTTGTAACATGAAATTGTAGTGGGTCGTCTGTACTCAGACTGACGTGAAGTCCGCGATGGAAGAAATTTGGAAAAGGGTTTCGCTCAAAGTTTAGGAATAACGCGTTATTGGACAAGGGAGACACAGCAATCCCCAACTGTGACAAGTAGTACAAGTATTGCATCCCTGGCGACTTGCGGAGCGTTATTCCATGTGATATACCAAACGATGTAAGGAATCCTGATATCAAATGGTCCGTATCGCCTGCCTCTCCGCAATGTGGCCTGAGCACAAATGTGCCTAAAACAAAGTATTATGCTTAGTATAAAAGACACAGTGGTTTCATTCCATAAATCTTTTCTCTTTTTTTTTAACTTTGATCTTCTGCATCCACTTACTGAACTTGCGCTTCTGACGGAAGTTGTTCAGGCTTGCTATGTTGGCAAACATGTAATACAGGAAATAGCTGTAGGGAGGATTCATGGATATATCCCAATTGCGCGCGAAAGGATACTTCTTATAGATACGTTGCTCTGCCTTTGATTCATCATCCACAGAATCAAATCCTACGACCCGCTGGAGGAAGATGTGAAGGTTGGGGTGTTTGGATGGATCACGAGTAACTTCGAATAGAGGCTTAAAGATGTTTTGCACCAGCTCCTCAAAGTTATGCATGGTCCCAGCGGCCTTGTAGGAACTGTATAATCGAGGTACTTGGATCAACCATCGCACATTAGGTGAAAAAATTTTGTTCTCAACCACCCAATCAGCCAATTTGTCCCATTCGTCCTCGCTTTGCCCGTAGATTGAGAGGCGGTACTCAGCCATCTGATACTTGCTCTCCTCCAAATCTGAAATCACTTCGCGAGTGATTTCAGCGAGGTACCGGCCTTTAATCTTGTTGTCAGTCTTCAAGAAAATCTCGCGAAGACGAGACTCACCGACCGGGTTATATTTCGAATTAAATTTATCAAAGCGATGAAACGTGTCTTTATGCGCCTATATGTCAGCGAGTCGATATAGTTAGATGATGTTTCAAAGAAGCGGTATAATAAACATTACGGTTATGAAAAGCACAATGAGAATTGTTTGTTCAGAATGATATATCCCATGATCTTTCCTAAATACCTACATGCATGTCCAAAGTGTCAATATTCAGATCGTACGCGGTCAAATCTAAACTCTGGAAGACCTGTTCCAGTGTCAAATCTTTTCCATCACGGGAAAGCACCACATCCTCAGGCGTCTTTTTCACCTTAGCCTTGATGTAGCGAAGCAAATGCTTTTGATTCATACAGGCGCTATTATGGACGTGCGTATCGACTTTTCGAACATTGTAGAGGTCACGGTGAGGCACCCGCTTAGAGTCTGCAAGTTCTTGGTATTCATTCAGCAAAGTGTACATGCTCCATTTGTTTTCCAAATACTTTAAGCGACGATATGCAAAACTCTTTATGGGGCCGTCCGAAATGACCGAAAACACAAAGTCTAGGTCTTGAAAATACTCTTTAGGCTTAGGTACGTTGACGATAGGCCTTTTAGCATCCATGTCTTCCTTTGAGCTATAAACCTGTAAAGGTTTGGCAAGAAAAAAAATTAAAAAAAAAAAAAAAAAAAAAAAGAAAGAGGGAAAAAGCTGAGCACAAAACGCAATACCAGTATATTTGGGGCAATAAACAATAGCACGTCGTTACCTGGTAGACACCAGTGTCGTCCAACTCAAATAAATAGTCCCACATTCCTGGAATAGGGACCTCCTCCTTGATGAAATCACTCCCAATGCTCTTAGGGCCGTCCCAGACACGACCAGGGTTCTCTGGCGGGGGCCAAGATGGAGGTGGAGGCGGCGGGTAAATTATCCAGTCATCGTTATTGCTCGGATTGTCGCCCACACGTTGACAAGAAACCCTCATGTACTTCTCACGAAGATCCAAGCATTTTTGAAAACTCCCGTAAATATCGTGTAGTTGTTCAGCCACGTCGTTCTTAGGCACGCTACTGGACTTTGATTTTTTGTCCTTTTTGGCTTGACGACCCATATTACCCGCCTCCGGGTCCACGTTGCGTAAGTTCGAGGTATCGGTGTCAAGTGTACTATTTTCGCCAGTAGCCTCCTCCGCAGTTGAGGCTGACTCACTAGCAGCCGAGGAGCGACTGGAAGGTCTCTGATCCCCATGGTCCGGGGACCTGCTGTCTCCCTAATACGTAGTTGTTTTCAACCACTTTTTTTTAGAGTCCTGTGTGAGAGTATACGAATCATCATGCTCAACCAATTAATAGTTGGGATGCGTATCATTTACAACGTATATATCTTTATACAATGTCTAGAATAGCTTTCGCAACATACCTGCTTCATTGTCTTTTCATTATGACACGAGTGGGATGTGCCAGGGGTTTCAAAGTTGCCCTCATGCTGTTGCGCTGTATGCTCTTGTTTATGGTCAATATGCCTGTCGCTCGTACGGCGTGCAGACATTGTTAAGGGACTTGGATATAGCTAGGGAAGTATGGAGTGAAATGAAGCGAAACGAAGTGGTGGTAAAAAGTTAAAAGAAAAATGACAATCGGATTCTTTGATACACGGTCCAGTATGGCATTATTTATAATAAAAGCTTAATTATGTCTATCTTTATTGCCTATGGCAAAATGCATTTCATTTCAATTTGTTTGATAACTCGAAGACCGCCAATACTTCATGCCCATAGGCACCATAGTGGGGAAACTGCACAACCCACTTGTCATGTGTGTCATAATTCCTCCTGTCTGTAACAGCTGATGACGCTTTTCCCAGCCACTAAAAGTGGCTCCACAGAACTATGAGAACACAGTAACGCAGTAACGCAGTAAAGTATTTCTCGGGATAGGTGGCCTATACCTTCTATACCTTCAGTTAATATGCTTGTTGTGAGGCCATCAATACGGATCCAGCGGATTGTACGCGTAGATATATATTTCTTAGAAATTTAAATATCGTGCTCGACAAGATCAAGAGTGTGTTCATGATTTTATCACGGTATTGCGAGAGACATGCCACTACAAGTCTAAAAGTTAAAATGTTTTGGTCGACGCCGCTGGTATCGAGAAAAGGTTCTCAACCGAATCTGGGAACACACCCAAAGCCACAATTATAAGCGGCAAAACAGCGATTGGAGGAGCTGCTACTGGAGGATTAGGAAGATACAGGGTAGTAGGACCTGCTAAAGATCCTATTCATCGCAATGCTCCTGTTGGCGTTGGCGCCGGCGTCGGATACTTTGTCTATGTTATCAACTCACTTGGGCTTTGACGGCGCCTTTGATTGATCTACTACGAGTATAAGTGGTAGATATCCGATGTATGATCTTCGCATTAGAAGGCACGCTAATGAAAATAAAAGTGGGAAATCGCTATGAAGGCTTGGAGGGCATTTTCTGCTGACGGGACGGGGCTCTATCGAGTAACTAGTGGCTGATATCAGATAGGCAGGGATAGAAAAAAGAGGTATGGATGTAAAAAAAAACTTACTCTTGGCGAGCCAGACTGGGACACTCTCGAAATAGACATATACTCAAAGGAACAAACGACTTGACGTATTACATTGATTACTACATCCACACTAACAGAAGTGGGGCATATTCGGAGGGTATGATTAAATATCATGTATCATGAGGAGCGTCCTATTTTTAAGCCCAAATAGAATGATCGACAGGAGATGCAGGGAGCCATCTATGCATTTATCGTGTCCCGGCTTCAAGAGATATAGGAAATAAGAACTGGGTACATACGCTTTGCTCCTTTGCTCTGCAAAAATGAACGTAAATGGCAAAAGGCGCGTAGGTAAAGTGGGTAAAGTGGAGGGTGAAACAATAGAAAACTCTAAATGGCGCGTTTAAAAAATAAAAACGCAGAATCCGCAGCTTTCTTTGCCGATATGTGAAGTCCAATTTTTTTTACTTGCTTGCTTTTCTTCATTCTTCACCTTCTTACAACAAAGCTTCTCCAAGCCAATTAAACTCATGGATATTGCAGGAACCCCTAGAGCAGCAACAACAGGAGGAGGGCAGAATGACCCGACACTATATTACAAAGCCGTCGGGTCCATCATTGTCTATTTTGCAACGGTCATTTCTGCATTAGTCGTCTGCATTGTCCGCACTCGATTCTCGTTTCAGAATGCTCTCTACATTCTCATTGCCATCAGCTCATTGTTCACCACTTGGTACTACATCATTTCATTCTTCAAAGTTGAATACATTAAGCTCGGCAGTGATCTCGACCGTTTTATTCGAATCAGATCTATTGTAAGCTCTTTTTTTTTTTTTTTTTTTTTTTTCACCGGTATCATACATGCAATTGTCATTATAGAACTAACAAATGATTGATGCGATGATTCTGGCGTGGTGATAACAGTGTCCAGGCCTATGCCCTTGTTACCAGTTCTCTACCCAAATGGTGGTGGAGCAGCCAATTATTGATTCTCACTGGCACTGCCCTAACCTGTTGGTCTGTTGAAGGTCAGACATTACGTCGCGAAATCGCGTTTGCAAATCAAGAAGCAAAGCAGAAAAACCCTCGTGCTAAACCCAAGCCATGGACCCCAACTTGGTGGTTTGTTCTCTTGGGCTTCTTCGGCAGCATGTCCGTTGGCGGACCCCTATTCTTGGCACAACTCGATTCCACCCCCAAGAAGCGTCCTCAAGCTCGTACAGTCCCTACATTCTTGGCTTTGTTGATCCTCCTGGGTGAAGCTAGTGTCATTGCTACACCTTTCTTGGCAACCATGTCCAAAGGATTCATTTACAATTTAGTCTTGACCCACGCCCTCTTCTTGATCCCATCATTTCTCGTCTTCAACCCGGACTCTCAACGTCGATTCTCAACTTTCAGTTTACCTCTGTTGTATTTTATTTTGGCTTTAATTGCGTTGGCTAGCCATACGACGTATACCCTTCCGTTCGTGCTCTCACCCATCATGAAGCCCATTATCTTGTACACAACTCTTTGGTCCAACCATTGTCAGACGTCTATCAGCGCCGATTTGATCTTCAATAATGTTTTGGCAGCTGCGTACATCCTTCGGTCAAGCTGGCAGCTGAAGAAGCCTCATGTGGGAGTTCTCTTGACTTTGGCTATGCCCGTCTTATCTGTCAGTACAGTCTTTCCACTTTATCTTGGATGGAAGGAGCGGCAATTAGTCACCAAAGATAAGAAGAAGGCATAAGAAACAAGACCCAAGAAGAAATGTAGTAGAGTGTGGTATATGTTTTTAGATTATTTAGTGAAAAACATGTATTACCAGATTATCTCGGTTGAAATAAAGACGCTATTGAAGTAAGAGTTTATGTTCACAATATGGTAGAAGCTGCTGTTTTATTTTTCATCACCCTAAACACACGCCTTTGCTTTTACTGGTGCGTCGTGAAGAGCTATTCCAAGGTGTAAAGCTCCACCTTTTGGAAAAGTCTTTTAGTGTCGGGACAGAACTACTGCTGCTGTTGCTGCTGCTAACGCTGTCTCGAACACTGCTAAGCAAATTTGAGTCAGATCGGTTACGGCCCTTTATGATCGCAGCTAAAGGAGTAGTAGAATTGCTTGACGGCATAGATGCACTGCTACCATAGCTAGCCATTTGGTCCATACCCGTACTAGATGTTGCGCGGCGTCTCGTAATCATCATCTTGGCTGGCTGGTTCGAAATATACTTTGAAAGACTCGATAGTGGTGTACTATATCCACTGGATAACGCTTTGGCTGACGTTGATGCTGATGAGCCCCCTACTGCCTTACTCGGCCTCAACCTTGTAACGCTACTGCTAGAGTCGGTACGTGAAAGCAATACTACTGATGAGACCTTTTTGACGATATTGGACTTCTTTTTCGCCTTTATAGGTTCCTCTACTGTCGCCAGTTTAAACGAAGGGTCTGGAGAAGAAGACCTGCTCGGTTCTGGCGTCAATAGGGCTAACGATGATAAAGGAGGCGAAAAAGAAATCTCATCATAACGGATTCGGTGTAAAATTGTCTCATCGGCACTATCTACAAGTATTTCTTGCTTTTCGTATTCTGAACATAATGGCAATGATTTCTGCTGCTCCTGATGCTGCTTCTGGAGCTGCTGCTTTGCTGTATTTCCGAGAGCTTGCCGAGAGCTCATGTTCCTAGGATTACTGCGATGCGGCAAGGTTAAAATATTGGGGTAAGAAATCCTTTGGGGTGGCTGTTCTGATACTAAAAGACTAGGGCTGCTTCTTGACCGGCTTCGACCGATATTCTTACTCTGAGTAGTAATGAAAGCCACCTCTGAAGTAGGTGAAAAGACTGATCTTGTAGCTTTATCTATTATTTTCCCGGCAACCGCGGAGGTAGGTATAATTTCTGCCGTGACTGTTGCCGAAGATCCAGGCGCTGTTGAATGCAAAGAATGTGTGGAGCTAGCAGAACGGATCGAGGCTGTTTTATTGGATCTGAGCTGTGGTAAAGCAATAACAGACTCAGGCTCTGTGATACTGCTGTTGGGTTTGGTGCGTGTGGCTATTACGGCCATCATGGCGGGATCCATATTAAACAGCTGGATGGATCCTCCTGTGCATCCAACTACAAGCCTGCTGGCATCAGAGTCGATACACATGACGCCAAGGCCATGCCCCGCGGGCATTCCTTGTATTGGGATACTTGTAGGAGAAAGCATCAATGGCGGATAGCTAGCCTCGTAAACCCTGCTCGGATCGATAATGCTTCGAGTCAGCGGAAGCAACGTCAGCTTGATGGATGAGTTACGGGAGCCCATGACAAGCAGTGGAGGATCATGGTGTGTAACTTTACCGCACCACATGTCCATAGTCATACTTAAGATAGCTGTCAAATACGGCTTAACCCGCGTCTCCAGGTCAGCTTCACATGGACCTAGTCCCACTCTGTGAGTAGATAGCTCAGATAGCGAGGGAGATATTGGTGATGAAGAAGTCGGCGTAGAGTGAAAATAAGACGATCGTGAACCAACATATAGAGGGCCTGATGGTGTCTCTGGCGGAACGGTGCGTTTGCTATTTAAGGAAGCGGGGATAACGCGTGGTGGCGCTGGATATTGACTCCCCACATCTAAATAGACACTGCTCTGCTCACCTTGGCTGACGCTGTTATCGAATGATGCTGTGGATACAACGCTGCTCGATCGGCAAGGACGCCTTAAATTCTGCTGCTTTACAAGACTCTCTAGATGTTCGAGCTGCCAGACGTAGACCTTTTTGTTCGTGACAGTGAGTAGCATCCTGTTGTGTAGACATGACCACTGCAATGACGACCCGTGTTGGACTTCAAATAATTTGACCTGATGTAATAGTGTTTTGGATGGGATATCAAACACCCGCAATGTCGCATCGATGCAGAGCGTGTAGACTGTGCGCTTGGATAAATGGATACTCAAAATCTAATCGAATGAACGTTCCAAACACATACACATGCATAAATCTCTTTTTCATCTCTTATCTCTTATTCTTTTTTCTCTTGCTCTGCGTGTTATGGCGTTATTCCACACGTCTTACCATATCATTGTGAGCACGGAAACATGCTACCCTCTGTCTAGTGCTCCAATTCCAAACCAAGACAGTTCGGTCAAACCCTGCAGTAACTAGGTAGGTCTCGTTGATTGCCGTCGCACGTACTCCTTTCTGATGGCCCATCAATGTTGTCGGATTCGAGGGACCATGCAGCGGCCAGAGCTTCACTAGGCTATTTGATTTTTTTATGTTGCAAGTCATTAAATAACAATTCTTTTTCCTTGAGATAAAAACATTAAAAAAAAATAAAATAAAATAAAAAAAATAAAAAAAGATAACACTGACTGGCACATGTACCTACCCAGTATCTACAAAGGCTGCCACAACAACTCCACTGCCCTCCATATTGGCATCAAGGAAGAGCTCCACACAACTCACGGCTGAATCTACATTCCAAGTTTTGACACATCTACCAGAGGAGGCTTCCCAAAGCCGGACCTTTTCATCATATCCACCACTGACAATCCAGCCACCAAGGTCTTTAATGGATGTCACAAAATTGGTGTGGCCTTGCATGGTAAACATGGATACTGGCTGACCTTTTTTCCAACGGACATCACGTTCATGATACCGGCAGAGTTGGTTCCAATTTTTGAGCGGTCCATCTTCTTTCGGATCTATCGCAACTGTGTCATCCGAATATGTGAGTTTACCCAGAGCCGTGGCCACTACATCATAAGCTGTAGCCCTATACTTCCAAGATTGCGACACCTGTTTTTTTTAGAAACGGAAGTTAATTAAAGAATATGGTTACGCCCAATAGGAAACAACTGTATCTAATTATTATTACTTTACCATACGACAATTTGCCAGGTCTACAAATGACAGGTTCATCATAACCATTTTCGAGACCGACAATGGAAGCCCTTCTAGCATATCAAAACCAGTGATATTGCCATATTGGGACAAGATCTGGTGCTGTAACTGATACGTTTCTCGAGGTAGGCAGCCTGCTACAAGCTGCTCGAATCTGGCATAATAGTGGTAATAATAATAAAAGGTTAGCATGATATTAAAGACATGTGGATCATTCTTCTCCAGGAGTCATAAGCCTTCCTCACTTACAAATGCTTCTTGTCGCACCAATTCATGGATTGAATCAATGTGGCCACTACATTGGGTCTTTTCTGAAGAATCTCAATGGGCTCACATTTCGAGAGCCCCTCCAAAGATTCTTGCCAACCCTGAACAGCAGTTTGAGCATCACGTATAATTCCATCTTTCGAGTCCTGCTCCTCTTCTAACACCTCATTCAGAGCTACTAGATCTCGTGATAGTGTCTGAACACCTGTCTGCAACACGTTGAGCTTCGCCCGTTGCACTGCAATCTGTTTCAGGAGAGCTTCATAAGGTGTCGATGCTGTTGCTTCTTTCTTATTGATGTGCGTCGATGGTGATTGGATTTCAAAATCAACGTTCAGTATATTCGTCTTTTGTTGTTGCTGTTCATATTGCTGTTGAGTGTTAAGATGTGCTGTTAGCGACGTTTCGGTGGCAGGCAGTGTCAAATTATTGATACTGCATTCATGCTCACAGATTGCAGTAGCCAATGCTATCCCTTCTTTTCCTTTGTCCGGGACAGTAGCCACGCTATTGGAAATTTTGATTGAATGAATAGAGTTCATAGACAGATCTCTTGAGCGCGTAAATTCCGGTGGACTAACCAAAGTAGCCTGATACTCATGCGTGATTTGAGCATAATGTTGTTGTCTTTGCTGAAAAGTAGGAGTAGCCAGTTGTATTCTACTACTACAGCTGAAGCCACCATGGACATCATGGTTGCCGTCATTGTCGCTGTCATTGATTGTAGAACTGTTGCTGTTGCTACTTTTGTTACTGCTGCCAACCATATTTTTATACATCCTAATAGAAACTGGTGCGAAATAAGGCCCAGAAGGAGCCGAAAGTTGCAATTGATGGAAAGAAGATTGGTTCAGCCGATGTCGAGTGTGGCAGGACTGAGAGAAGTGGTTAAGCATAGGATCAATAGGTGGTAAGACAGCTGTTGTCAAATAGTCTTCGTTATTGTCATTTTTATTGATAGTATCTAAATTCCTTCCCTGATTCGCGTCAGGAGTCATCTTCGTTAGAGTTGTAGAAGCTGTTTCGTAAAAATTATTTAGTTGTTGCTGTTGTTGTCTCTGCTCCTGTCCCTGCCCTTGTTTGTTTGCTTGATAATTATAGCTCATCGATGACACTACGGTAGGAGAAACGAGATTGTCGGAGGGGAAAATAGGCGAATTAGGGATTGCAGAGGGAGGAAGTGAGGAAGACACGGGAAAGTGTGTGGAAGGATAGGTACAACTAGAGAAAGGTGTCTGCCTTGAAGGTTTGAAAGAATAATATCTCTGCGAATATGGTGGATGCTGATGATACTGACGGTGATGGTTGTATTGTTTCTGATCCGTTTCAGAATGTATTAGAGAAGTAGGAGGAGAAAAAGTGGGAGGAGGGCCTGTTGTCGGATTAAATAGTGGAGGCGGAAGGATATCCAACATGTTGGGCTCAGTTAATGCTGAATACGGTCCACTTGTGTGGCTAAAGCTGACCATTCCAAGGAGGTAGGAGTGCAAGGAACAATGTTGCACACTTCAAATAGGAAAATTACTCTCCTGGATTGCAGATGGGTCGTATCTGGGGGATAGATGGAGTTAGAGGGAAGTACAATGAGTGAACTATTGATTTAAAGCATAAGGATCTTATGAAAGTCAGACAAAAGGAAGGAGGCATAGAACCAGAGAGAGAGAACAAGAGTTATTAATAAGCATATATTTTTGCAACATATGATACAAGATTTACATGGAAAGACATCCGAACATTGAGGGGGAAAAGATCCTACAAAGAAAAGGAGTGTCGTTAGATTAATAGAAGGCTTTTTTTTTTTCCTAAAAAAAAAAAGCCCATCGAAATGGCACACCACGCGTCTCCTCCGCTGTTCTCCTCTCCTACACGTTGATTGTGTCGAAATCATGGATGCATCGATAATAATACCCGAAGGAGAGAACTACCTTTTTTAATGGACAAAGCTAACCATAGCCGCGTTTCATCATAGGACTTGAATTTTGCCAAGACTAATTCCGAATATTTCTTCAAAATATGTTGCCTTTCAGGTGATGTAGAAAGAAATAAAAAAAAAAAATAAAAAAAAAAAGATGAAAGGGGCTAGAAACGATATAATGTGAAAAGAAAAGCAATATGCTTCTTTTGCGGAAGGCGATGATTGCTGAGTTAATTGTTTCTTTCAGACAGCGATAGGGTTTGGTTTGTGAGTAAAATAATAGTTTTGCGCTGCCTGGCGATATCTCTTTATTTTAAAGGATGCGGCGGATGGCAATACATTTGGAGCATGGGTCTTAGCAAATGAAGAGTTAACAGAAAGGCTGTTTGTGTAGATTTTAGAGCGTTCATCATCAATCATGGGTTGTCACATTTCCTTGGTAGAGAGCGATATAGTGAGAGAGCGAGGCAGAGTGATCATCACAAAACCTGATAAAAGACAAGGCCAAGTCTAATGCAGAAGTAGATTGATGGAGCCATATCATTTGGCAAACAACATGATTGAAGATCCTGGTCAATGACTGGTAGCACAGCCTTCAAGTTTAACGTCATCTCCCGCGCATGTAGAGAGAGCATTAGTCAGGATGAGCACGGATGGTCCATGATAATGATAACGTAACCACAATGTAGAGGTACACAGGCCCACTTTCGGCATCACACCCCTAAATTACACGTCCACATCAATCTTCGCCACCAAAAAAAAAAAAAAAAAAAAAAAAAAAGATCTTGACTTTATATTTTAAATGTTCTCTATTTTCTATATCTATGCTTTAGATATTTTGGCAACTTCAGCGGGAGTCTTAGTATTCAGAGACAAGGCATGAAGACCAGCGTCAAATTCACTCGTCAGTGCCGTGTATATCATGCGATGACGTTGCATGGTGGTCTTTCCTTCAAAAGCCTCAGAAACAACACTTACTCTGTTTTTTATTAAAAAAAAAAGGATCAATAAAGAGTGGATCGCCTTAAAAAGGAGGATTAAAAAAAAACTTTATTATGTAGTAACTCATGATACTGTACCTGAAATGAGTTTCCTTGCTAGTCACACCACGCATGGCAGAGTGATGCGCGTGCTTTGAGCTATCATTAACAATCTCGAGCGATACAGGATTCAAAAGTTCTGTGAGCTAATGAGCAACCAAAAAAAACGCAGGGAAATAGTTGGTTAAGTTAGTGGTTATGCTAGGTAATTAGCTGCAAACATCATACAATGGCATATCGAATATTGGCTTTAAAAAAGTCATCATTACAGTACTGCGGATGCCGGTGGTAACAGGACCTTCTTCCTGCTGTGAAGCCATAGTGGAGTGGTGAAAAAGTCTGAAATGAACTGATGTGATCGAGGCAGGAATGGAGCGGACGATTGTGATGGTAGGAATGCGTCGTGAATGAGCAGTAAGAGTAGACAGTGAAATCATGTGGACAGAGCTTTCACTTTAGGATCAGTCTTTTTCGGCAATTCAATGAGAAAAAAAACCATGCACTACCATGTCTCCACGCGAGACTTTGTTGGACTGCACGGGATCATGCACGTGAGTGTAGACAGAATTCCAAAGTTCCACTCTCCGCTGTTCCTCAACAGATCACTTCCGTCTTTTCTTATTTTCTGTACCTTCTCAACAGATACAGACAGATAAGCTCTCTCATCCTCCTTGACAGAATCAAAAAATATAATAAAATACGAAACACACAAAGGATAAAAGTCAAGAATTGCCAAGCGTAGATTGCCTTTGTCTTTGTGCTACATAACCACCAAACCATGGCTTACTATGCACCTCCAAATCACACATATAATTCACAACAGCAGCCATATTATAACCCCAATCTACAGCAGCAAGGATGGGCCCAAAACCAGTATCCTCAGCAGCAATACTTTGGTGCGCCGCCAGGACCCACACAAGGACAACCCATCACTGGAGTCGTGCCTCCTCCAAGCTATGAGAATGCTCCCTATGGCACTGTCAACCCAGAATCTGGCTTACCAGCCAAGTTTAATCCTCGCCCACGCTTCAATGACTGCTGGGCATTCCTCTTGTTCATTGCACAACTGGCTGCATTTGTAGTTCTATCCTATTTCGCCATACATCAGATCGACAGCGATCGCAATTTCGACGACAGTGGATATTATCAACAACCAGGATATAGAGCGCCCTCAAGTGGTGCATCTGGGTTTTTTTCCAAATCAGGACTGATCACAATGCTCATCTCTATTCTCACAGGGCTAGTTTTTGCCGTGCTATACTTCATGCTCACACAAGCGTAAGTGGTCGTTGTGATAGCTGGGATGCTCCTTATTGGAAACACACAAGGAACAGGGACATGAAGCTTTTGCCTTAAAGATGAAAAATATATATTTACATTGGGTATCTACAACCTTCTTCCTCCCACTAACTTACGCTTAACTTCCGTGTAATAACTGTAATGCAAAAATCAGTTACCCTCGACAGGTGATCAAGGTCAGTTTTCTTTCGCGGGCAAAGAGCAAAAAAAAAAAAAAAAAAAAAAAAAACTTGGATGAATAAGATGGCTTGACTTTTTCGTCGTGTTTACAGAATGACACCATCACAACAAATACAACAACGATTGTTTCACATGTAAAATAGTTCTTATTGACTGGGTTTCATACATTTCTGGTGCCCGATTTATCAATGTTAGGTCACGTTTGCCTTGAGCATCATCGTATATCTCGCAATTGCGATCTATTACTTTTACCGTCGCCAATGGATGCCGGCCATATTTGGACTGATCTTTGGTCTTCTGTATGCATCCATGTGGTTCTTTTGGCAGAGCCGCATACCCTTTGCAACGTAAGACAATAGCATTTTCTGATATTCAGATTTAAAACTTGTAAAATCTACCAAGTTGAAGAAATATAATGATCCTGAAAACTTTTAATGTACTGTAGCGAGATGTTGAAAGCAGTGACATCGATCTCTCGAAGCTATCCAGCCACGTTTGCAATAGCTTTCTTGGGACTCTTTGTTCAAACAGCCTACTCTGTCTATTTCATCACAGTTATTACGGGATGCTATGAAATGTACTATGATCGGAACACGAGGAGTACGCCAGGGAAACTCAAAGTGTGAGTATTCAAAAACACAAACGGGCTGCGGGTTTTTGTGATTAAGATGGAATGTCATCATTACATTAACAGGGTGTTTATTCTTCCGTTTTTCTACACGTATATGCATGTACATTCAATGATAAGCTTGATTGTCTTCTGCTTCCTCTCATTTTATTGGACATCCCAGGTCATCAAGAATATAGTCCACGTAACTATTGCTGGTGTCTACGCCACATATTACTTCCTGATGGGCTCACCTCAAGGCATGACCAAATCGCCCACTTGGGAGAGTTTCAAGCGCGCATGTACAACGTCGATTGGAAGTATTTGCTTTGGATCATTGATCATTGCTGTCATTCAGACTTTGAGAGCTCTAGCTCAAATGCTTCGTGGCGATGGAGACAACGGCCTTTTAATATTCCTTGCCTGCATTATAGATTGCATCCTTGGTTAGTGTTGTCTTCATCATTTCTCCCTCTTTAGTCTTCCACTAGTATCTTTTACGCATGAGCATGTTCCTCTTATAATTCTTATGTATATCAATCTTCTTTCTTCTTTTATGCAACTAGGATGTCTTCAAGGACTCCTCGAGTACGTTAACAAGTACGCGTTCTGTCAAGTCGCCATCTATGGTAAACCGTTCATCCCTGCTGCCAGGGATACATGGGATATTCTACGAGACAGGGGTGTTGTTCAGATTATCAATGATAACCTCGTCGGAAATGTATGGGCAATGGGAGCTATCACGTCTGGACTTTTATCGGGACTTGCAAGCTACCTCTATCTCTGGTGGGCAAAGCCATCATTCAATTCTAATGGAGATTTTACCTACGTGATTGTGACAATGGCGTTTGTAATGGGATTGCAGATGGTATTTACAGTTGGATCAGTCATCGACAGTGGTGTGTCTACCACGTTTGTTTGTCTTGCAGAAGATCCAGCGGCGTTGGCAAGGACGAAGCCCGGTAAGTTCCCAACCACACGACCACACCCTTACTTTCCTGAGGCTCTTGTGGTTGTCATCAATGCATGCCGTAATAGCCGTAAAAGCCGTGAGGAGTGGTTCCATTCCACACTGACTCTGTGAACTGACGTCGAAACTTTTTTATCACCCTTTTTCTTCCACTTCCTTTTTCACCCCTCTCATTGTATTTAGAGTTGTTCGAGAGTATCCGCGCCACTTGGCCTGCGGTCGTTCAGGCACGTTATTTATAATTATAGATTTTAATCATGCCTGCGTATCTGTAAATGTTTATGCTAAGCTTTATCTTATACTAACTAATATTTAAACTATCATGTCTAAATGTGTCCATAGGGGGTCCATTACTCTTAAACAATGCTTTCAAGGACTTGTTAGTCTATCATCTATGGTCCAATAAACAAGTATAAAGCTGCATTTCTTCGCCAAAAGCCATCCTCCCACCCCGTTAACGTAACGAAGCGTTTTGGGCGTGTTTTGCGACATCCTTTTCAAAGCGTTTCATAAAATCAAAGCCAAAGATAAAAGATGGGAAGAAAAAAAAAAAAAAAAAAAAAAAAAAAGAGCCTTATATCAAATGCTTGGTCATGCAAGGACCAGACATTGGGATAGACTGTGTTTTTTTTTATATCTTTTGACAGTGCATTACCCAAACACACACAAAGCTGCTGTCAGCACAGTCTTTTTTTTACATATTTAACCATTGTCAGCAGTAATGAAGTGCAATGACCTTTCATGACTTGTGGTTTTTTGGCAGATATTCCGGATAGAGGGGGATGTAATGCTTAGCTTTGCTCTGCTGTCTAACCAATGGAGAGTAGGCAACATATGTAAGCACGCTAGCCATAGTCAAAGTAAGCATTCCAGTGGTGGTTGTGCTTTTTTTTTTTTTTCTTTATTGCCTGTGAATGAAAAAGGAGTTTGTTCCACAATCTCCTTGTTTCTATGATCGGTGCACAAACCCAAACTTAAATCAAAGCCATTATGTGTATAGTCAGGTGCCCATAAAAATTTATTCCCTTGTTATATCTATAATTATATACATTTATATATGATACCAATGGTGCCAATGGTGGGTTTGATCTTCCTTTACATATTTTTTCTGGGCTATTCTTGTTGACAGGATTGATGGATGGACAGCCAATTGACGATGATAATTGGTTTTAGACAACGGTCAAAAAAAGGAAAAAAAAAAAAAAAAAAAAAAAAAAAAAAGAGACAATGGGTACCTATAGGTGATAGATGTCTACCTGCCCCTCGTTTCAAGAAAATAATTCCGCTTATTGAATGAAGAACAAAGAAAAATTTATGGGAGTTTCACTCAGCCATTTATTTATTTATTTTATTTTTGTCGTTCATGAAACTGTACATGAATTTGTCAATTGGACAATTCTCCGGTCATGTATTGTAACGGTTAGTACATTAATAAATGCAGATATAAATATACGGAGCCTTGCTCATTTTAGTGACCGTTACAAGATAGAAAAATTAAGAATAAAGGAAAGCGAAGGCTTCTTTGATCAGTCCCGCCGAGGGATTTTTTGTTGTTGTTTCCCGTACGTTGTGCTATTTCCGGAAGTGGCAGGTCTTTCAACAAATAGAATTTTTTTTTCCTCTCTCTCCTGGGATATTGGGTTCCAAATAAAAAAATCAATAAAAATATTAATAAAACAAATAACGACCACATTGGCGCAGTTGATCCTTTGGATAATAAAGCATAGCAGCCTATTAATGCTAATTTCAAAAGTCCAAAAAAAAAAAAAAAAAAAAAAAAAAAAACTGAGAATGAGGGAGAGAGAGTATAATGAAAATAATGGAGAAAGTAGTAGATAGAAATATTCTGATCAATTTGTTCTGTAAACGACTTTACATTTGAAGTTCTTTTTGCCTTATTTATTTATTTTTTCTGTTCATTAGTAGTAACAGATAATCATCAACGTATCCCTATCTCTGCAAGAGAGAGCAGCAGGAAAAAGCATCAGTCAAATGTAGAGCACGTACCGTTGGCAAGCATTAGAATGAGTTTTTTTTTTTTTTACAATTGAACGCAATTGAACCCATGGGGGATCAACAAGGGATAAAAAAAAAAGAGAGAGAAATATATATTGAGATATGCTTTGAGGCAATAACTTTTCTCTTTCAAAAAGGTCTGCAATGTCAATAAAAAGGCATATCCTTCTGCTTGTCCCAGCTGCAGCCACCTCAACTCTAGCTGGTTGTTATTGCAATATTATAAACTTCATAGAACTGTGATATCTCCACACGTTCTGTTTGGTTAATGTATTATATGTCTCTTTTTTTAATGCGTAGACTTGTCTAGTGCTTCATTTTATCGTTCATGCATTTTTTTCTTAATATTTTTCGGTTGGCATTTTCCTTTATCCATACCCCTACCTTTTAGCTGGCTTACAGCACTCGATCGTATTCCAAAGGAAAATAAAGCATAAACAAACACAACAAATAGCACGATAGCAAGGAAAAGCAGAGAGCAGCACTAACATTTCTCCTCTTTTCCCCCGCTTGTACCACCTAGACAACACCAGAATTTTTTTTTCTTCCCTTTGCCTCGCCCTTTTCGTCTTAGTCTAAACTGTTACAACATTAAACATCACAACTCATTCCAAGGCTCTTTCTCATTCATCCATTTAATTGTACAATATTCATTCGACCCTTTGCCTCTTCTCTCCTCGCCCATCACAGCCTCTCTTACTTTTATTGAAATCACCTTGCTCTCCTTTTTGTCTCTCATATAAAAACTCTCGGTCGTACACATCCCCCCCCACTCTCTTCTATCTCTCTTTCCTTATAAATTGTTTGAGCTGTTCCTTTTTCTCTTTTTCCTCTTCATTCCTCTTTCTTCATCATTCTGTATATATTTATACCAATTCAAACAAACATCCATTCATTATCATAACCCTTTTATATATATATATATGACCCTTTGCTTCACGACTACAACAACCATTCCTATCATCTCAAAATCCACAATGTCCTCAACAACAACAAGTGTCTGCACACCAACCAAGAAGAACAGACGCTTCTCCTTGGTCCGTCTGTTCAACAGCAGTAACAGCAATAGTCGAGGTACAACTTCAGGAACCAACTCTCTTTTTGGTTCACCTTCAGCCTATCGCCATCATCCCCATCATAATTACCGCCATAGCCATATCCATACACGTCATTCTATGGATCCAACAATTGAAGAGGAAAGCTCGATGCAATCAGAGATGATGCGTGAGCGTCGCAAGTCTATCGCTGCCATGACAGAGAGTTCTCTTCGTTCAATGAGTCTCGACTTGAGATCATCCGCCATCCGTCCTATCCTCAGCAGAAAGGAGACTCCCCCACCAGTCGAGATGACAGAGAAAATGCGCCAATTTGATGAGCTTTTGTTGACGCGCCAATCTAGTACCATCCGTATCACGCTGACGCCTAGCCTTCTTCAAGAGCCATAGTAGACAGAAATGATTAATGACCTTCATCTTTCATCGTCTCTTTGAGCTTTCGCTACGTCGAGCCAAAAGAAACAAGGCCAACGTTGACGAGCAGAACTCGTTTACACAGATGAACAAAGTTATGCGCAGGAAGAAAGAGAAATATCCTTGGTCAGATATCGGGGACAAATTCTCTATTGCTTCATGCTTTGCTTATCAGGGATACCAACGTCTCTCCTCCCCAGGGCGGAAGGGGTGGTAAATCAATGCCACCCATAGACGGCAGTTTAGTTTTCATTTTGTTTTTTTTTTATTGCTTTTTTTTCTGCTATGTTCTTTTATCACCTTGTACTATAGATGTTTTTACCATTAGATGACCATTTGAACTCTTTGCAAGAGTTGTAACAATAAACCCAAAATACAATGTAAAAGAAAAAAAATTCCTCTGAAAACCCTAATTTGCATTCATTAGTGGCACAATGGTATATATACATATACATGTGTTCTTGCCTTCATTCCATCAAAAGAGTACATGTATAAAATAATTTGCCTAGTGCAAACCGATTGAAAATGAAGTGATGCAAACACAAACGCTAAAAAAAAAGTTACTATTCATACCGTCAACATGGCTTCATACCCAAACCCCTTTTCGTGCTCTCCATACCATGTCATTCTACATTGACAAAACGCGCTAAATCATCATCATCTGTTAACTAAAAAAAAAAGAATGACCCTCATACCATTTTAGGCTATGAAAGAGAAACATCGAGAAATAATGCATTGTGTCCATTGGTCATGATGGTGATGATTTCATGTCCATGAGACATATTTAATTCACCCCTTTTCTCTCTATACTCTTCCATCCTCCATGCTTCATAAATGTCATGCTCTTTGTGCTCTATATGCATTCATTTTTTTTTCTCCACGGGATTTCTGAGATTCCTGGACATAGATATCACTCTTCTATGAAAAAGAATTCTATAAAACCTTTTTCATGCTAATAAAATTCCGCCCACATGCAAGAGAGGATGTTTTTTTGAATATGCAACATGCATGCACCCCTAGTATTTTTGATCGAATATAATGGTCACCTATAACTCTTGAGTCTTTGAATTGGGCACAGATGGCATGATTGTTGTCGCCAGTAATGTTAATGCAACAAACAAAAGTCCTTTTTTTTTTTTTTTTTTTTTTCAGGCACAACATTTCCAAGTAGGGTAGGAAGTAAAAGTAAACACAAAGAAATGTAAAGTTGTAAAACAGGCTTCAACATGGAGAGGAACACAAGAATTCAAAATGAACACAAGATTGAGCAGATGTCGTTTGGAGAAAGTCTGTTTTGTATGTCAGCCTTTTTGTGTAATAATAAAAACGAATATAAATATGTATAGTATATATACATATACTTCGCTTTACTTTACTTGTTATATACATTTACGTTCAAAAAAAAAATAGAGACAAGACAATGCGCGTCTATCATATATATATATATACAAATGTATACTTATTTGGTTGTACAAAGTATAGATTACTCGTGGCACATCAACTTGCCGAAGCTCAAGGGGTGAAAAAGAAAGACGTCCAGATCAACTATTGAAAGTGTACATGTGCATGTAATTGGCAAGGAAAAATATATGTGGAAGGGCTCTTTCTAATAAATAAAAGAGGTGGACAGTAGCGACACACAGAGAGGATTAACAAAGAGATCTCACCCCCAATAACCTTTATAATATAGTCGAATTAAGTGTTGAGGAACACTGAGTGATAATGCAGTTCTATGCATGCACTGCCTTAGTATTAACGAAACGAAAGAAGGCGCTGTAAATATATCTATATTATGCTACTCATCTTTTTTTTTGTTCAGCCTTGGCGTGGCGCGTGCATCTCCAAAGTCCTCACTCTGCTGTAAGCAACTTCACCTTGCACTGCGCCTTGGTCTCATCTATTCTATCTTTGTAAGAAGCCCTAAATAAAAAAACTGAAGTGTGTGAACACACATTCAACTTAGTTCGGCAACTTTCTTTCCGCTTGTGTTACCACAACACATGCTCTCTTTCTCTCTCCTCTTTTCTCATACAAAGTAGAAAAACACCCTACAGGCCTAATAGTCCTCTTTTTTTTTATTTTTTTTTTTACAAATCTCTTGATGCAACAACACCGAGGATCAGCGAGTCAGCTGGTTTAATTGCTCTGATTGGAATTAAAACCACAATGCGTTTACGTGAGATTAGTGATAATCGTTTTTTTTTTCTTTTTGAGCGAAAGCAATGCATTTGAAAATAGACGTGAACGTTTTTTTAAAAAAATGTCATTTAGTCAAACTTCTGTCACAACCTTCTTCCTCTAATTCCTTTGCTTTGTTTCCTTCTCCTTACATGATTTCAATTATCCTCAAGCTAACTGCAACTAAATTCTTAGAGCACCAACGTAAAATGTCTTCCATGAGCCATGAGCCATGAGCCATGAGCCATGAACTATGACCTTCCTCTTCTGCCTCCCACCCCCACCCCCCCCTTTTTTTTTTTTTTTTTTTTTTTTTTTGGTTACCATTCCTCCCATTGCATAAGCATATTCGAATCATTTAGCTCAAATTGCGAAGTAATATTGTAATAATCGTGCTTATAGATGTTGTAAGGAAAACAAATAAAAATTATGAAAAAAGGTGGTTGTGAAATAGCAACAGAAGCAATAAGCCTACGGTGATGAACCCTCGCTAGGCTTTTTAGGATGTAGTCTAGACACTCTTCATGTACAAGACTAGACATGTCATGTCTTCTAGACCATTTGTTTGGTGTGTTTCCCAGAAGTTAGAGGATTTTACACAACGATTGGTTGCCACCAAATATTAGGGGTTTTAAAAGTTGGAAAAAGTAAGAATAGATATTTTTAGTGTGGACTTACAGCTGGATTGGTCGCATTTGCAGCAAAAGAAACATGATCAGGTGCCACCGAATTTTGTGCTACTCCAAGGCTTTGCCTCATTCGGATGCACAGCCATTTTTTTTTTTTTTCTTTTGATCTGTCCTTTACAATAAATAAAAATCTAGAAACTGCATTTTCGAATGATAAACAGTTGGTGAGCTAGATAGGAAAGAAGGCGAACAAATAAAGGGACAAATAAGAATAAAAAAAAAAGATCGAGAAAGAAAGTGATGTCCACAAGAGAGAGATGACATAGATTTTGTCATACGAGGTTAAATTACAAAAGTAACTGTGGCTGAATAAATGATAAATTAGTGTGTAAAATTATCATGAATGCCCTTTTGGAGGTCTTTCTTTGGTAATATTCATAAAGTAACAACCATACACAGAGCTGGTGAGACATCCCAAACTGCCTCAAACACACTAGAATGTCTAAAGCGCTTTTCGACTTCACTCAAAGAATAAGAAAAGTTTAAAAAAAAAAAAAAGAACCGCCGCCAATTTTCTTTTTTGGCAGGAACAAGGACATGTAGACTTCGCATGTTTATTTGTGACTATCGACTTTTTTAACTAGATCTTCATTCTACTAGCTTCAACAACAACGTCAATAAGACCTCATGATAGCTGAAAATAATAAGTCTCTCTTATCCCTCTTTGTTCTTTTCAATCTCTTCTTTCCTCTTTTTCTCTCCCTCTTTTGATTTCATTTCCCTGTTTTCTTTTCTGTTAGTAAACCAAGCAGCCTGTTCTGAACGTTGTATGTCAAATCGACATTCATCTGCATCAGCATAGCCACATACACGTTGGTTGTCACTTCCTTGTGAGCGCATACGCGATGTCCTCAATCGATTACACTCAACCCAGTACAACAAAACCTAGACAACCTACAAGAACTGCTACGTCTACTACTACCAAAAAGACCACTTCTATCACAGATCGGGAACCTACTGTCACTACTTTAACTCAAAAGTTTACCACTACAAGCAAAGGACCCTCGATAACTAGTACAGCAGTAGTAACAAAGGCTACTACAACAGCAACTACAACAGCAACCACAACAGCAACTACAACAGCAACTACAACAGCAACTACAGCAACTACAACAGCAACTACAGCAACTACTACAGCAACTACAGCAAGGACTACAGTAGTTACAACCAGGCCTACAGTAGTAATTACGCCAAGAACTACAACAGTGAGGCCGACAACGACAGCAACTAGAACCAAAACTACTCAGGAGCCAACTAGAACTACCTTAACAACCACAATGGATTATCCGACAACAAAACCAACACCACCAAAAACCACTACTACTAATACACAACGGCCAACGACTACTACTATGTCCACAACCGCTACTACTACTACAACTACAGATCCGCCTACGTCGACGGTCCCCATCACCACCACTACCACTACCGCCACTACCACTACCACTACCACCACAGTACCAACTACAACCGCTACAAGGACGACCACGACACGTCCATCACCACGTCCAACAACGACTACGACCACCACCACTACTACAGATCCTCCTCCTCCTCCCCCACCACCACCACCACCATCATCATCATCATCATCATCATCAATAACAACAACTACTATCGTTACAACTTCTTCCGATGCCAATTCACCTTCTACTCCTACCTATTCAAGCCCTACTAGCACTTCTCACCTCATCCCTCGTCCTACAATTTCCACATCTAATAGTAATGGTTCTGGTATGCCTGTTGGTGGTATCATTGGCATTGTCCTCGCAGTCCTGGTCATCCTCCTTGCAGCACTCATAGGTGTCTTCATGGTCAGTAAACGACACCGTCGTATGTTAAATCGCAACAGCAACGCTAGCATGTTCAGTCCTTTGAACTTGGACATGCAAGAGAACCATCTGCAACATCCACGCAAGGATCCATTATCTTTGCCTCCAATTCCTAGTTCTCCTGGGGGAACCATCGCCACAACAACAACAACTGCCGCAGCAGCAGCAGCAGCAGCAACAGCAGCCGTTGGCGTTGGCCATGGTGCTCACGGCAGTTACGGCAGTCATGGTGGTCATGGGGCTCTGCATACAATGAATGGTCCGCAATCTTCAGAACCCTTAAATTATCATAGAACAAGCGGTATCTCTGGAAGATCTGATAGCCTCTATATCCCATATGATGGCGAGTCGCATTATCTCGGTGGTGGCGTTGGCGCTGAAGGAATGGTGAATGGTTATATGCCTCAAGTCGATCCCATGTACGGATATTATGCAGCCGATCTACAAGACACATTTGGCCAATACGACCCTGATTATATTGCTCAACTACAGGACCCACAGGATGATGCTGCAGCTGCATACCATCGGTATCCGGATCAGCTCTATCAGCAACATGGAGTAAATATGAATGCGCCTGTCACCTATTATAGCCCACGGGATAACAATAATGCAACTGCGATGCCTTTCTACGATATGCCGAATCGAGATTATCAATTCCAGTTGCAGTATTCTCAACAGCAGCAGCAGCAGCAACAGCAACAGCAAGAACAGCAACAAGCACAACAACAACAACAGCAAGAACAACAACAGCAGCAGCAGCAGCAAGAACAACAGCAGCAACAGCAGCAACAAGAACAGCAACAGCAACAACAACAGCAATTACAGCCCGGCCATGACCAGTTTGTTCGTCCTAGTAGTGCGGGGGGAACTGGTAGTGATGGTGGTATGGATGGCGCCTTGGCCAATGCGGGATCAATCCATGGAATGCTCATGTCCAGACGCTCCTCTGATATAGTGCCATTGGAAGCGACCCGTTCCACATATGTGGATGCAGAGAGTGAAGCACATGGTGCCACAAAAGACACGCCTCAGCCCTCAAGTCCATCACATCCTCAATCGCTATCTCAGTCTCAGTCTCCCCAGCTTCAGCCTCAGCCCCAGCCTCAATCACCGTATCAATCTTCATCTCTATCTCCTTCTTCCTCTCAGTCCCAGTCTCAGTCCCAGTCTCAGATAGGAATGGAGCACCGTTCCAGCATGCTTAGCAGTAGTTCTTCCTCCCGTAGAAACCCTCAATTGCTGTTGAAAAACCAAAATCCTCAGTTCGTAGATAATCATAACAAGTAGTCCTTATTATACTTATGAACATTTTTTAATTTATTCATCTTAATAAACACTACATTGTTTATAAAATTATTTTTTTCTATCTTTATGCTGATGTTGTGGCGACAGTAGTCTCCAGACAGGCTTTAAGCACTCTATCCAGGCCCATCTTCAGTATCGGTAAAGGAAGTGAGAAGGTCAATCTGAAAAATCCAACCTTTCTCTCTGAAAAGCCCCCTCCTAGGTTCAAATATACACCCTGATCTAACATGGTCCTCCAAAGTAGGAACTCTGCCTCTCGATCACCATGTGAAGCTGCGGTCTTGAATGGCGCAGGGATGTATTGACGGAGATCAATCCACAGAAAGAGTCCGGCCTGTGCCGGTGTGAAGGAGATGTTATGTTTGCTAAGCGTTTCTACCGTATATGTATAACTCTCTGCCAGGCGAGCTTGATTGGTCTTTATAAAAGTGTCGATTCTCTCTGGGTCTGAAAGAAGCTCTGTAAGCATTCCCTCTGTTACCGACGACATCCAGGTAAAAACACTAAATATATATTTATTATATGTTAGGAGAAGCATAAATCAGTTTGCATTTATCAGTAGGAATTACAATTGGGAGCCAGTGCTTACGCAATTGAACGCATTGCCTCCAAAAGGTCTCTGTTCCACGGGGACACAAGGCAACCACAACGGTAACCGTTCAGGCAGAAATCCTATTCGATATAAATAAATATGTATATATATTTAAAAAAAATTATTGTTAGCCATCCAGTTGCATGCACTCATCATTAGGTACTACGAGTCATTGATATCCAAGGGACTTACTTTGCTCATGCCGTAGGCAACATGGATCAACTGCTTGTCACAGTACTCTTCAAGGTTGGGTATAGACAAGACTGAAATAAACGGTGCATTATCAGGCTGCTGCTTCTTGGCTTGACCAGTCAGCAGGTGATCAAAAACTGAGAGTGCATAAATCTCGTCAAACAAAATATGTAGCCGGTTCTTGTTTGCAAACTTGAGATACTCAATAATCAATTCGCGCGTATAATTTCTGGTGATACCACCATGTTCAGGTTGGTAAAATAAATGATAGAAAATAAATAAATAAATAAATAAATAAATAAATATATAAAAAGAGGGGAAAGGGGTAAGGAGGGATAGGTATCAAAAGGCGAGATTCTATTCAGGATTTTTTTAACCAAGCCTTGACTGCATCTGTACCTTCCAAGGGGGTTGTGGGGATTGGACAATATTAAAGCACGAACATTTGTTCCCTCCTGAAAAGCTTTGTCAACGGCAGCTTGAAGGGGTTTGATTTGAGCCACATCAAATGGAGAAATGTCTTCAAGATAGACAGGAATGGCCTTAGCCTTAGCCTTGGCTATGATGTCCGTGTCAAAACCGCCTTAATGTAATTAATACAAAAATAAGATTGTGGAGATGATTAGCTCTCATTCACAAGGGGAGGAGGGGAGTGAAAAGAGGGGATTGCACGAGAATTCAAAACGCCTTTTTCCTGTAACATGTAACAATGTAGCGATCATCTTACCATAATAAGGGGTGATAAACAAAACTCCATCGCCTGGGTCACATACAGAGAATGTAAAGTTGTCTATAGTGGCACTGCATCCTGATGAGAGGACAATATGATCACCTCGTATAGGCTCGTGGGGTTTAAAGTGGCGATTGAAAATGTTATTTGCAAAACAATCGCGTAGGAATCTGGTTCCAAAAGGGCCTTCAGAGTATCCAAAGAACTACCAGTGTTCAATAAAGGTTATGGATGATTTTATAAAAAAAAAAAATTAATAAATAAATATCAACTTAACGTCTTTTTATGTGCACTCTAACGACATCTTTTTTAATGGTTACGCCACTGAAATTAGGGTTCAACAATATCCATAGCATTATTTCATCATCTCATTACCTTGGGATCCGCAGTGTTCACAACCCCCATCTACGCAAATGAAAAAAAAAAAAAAAAAAAAAAAAGTTAGTGACTTAGATCAGCGTTTAAGTGTCTATTAGAAATAAAATTATAATAGACATACAATCTCTGAAAGCTCCTTTGTCATGAGCTGATTCTCAGCAACACTCATATTAATGATGCCCGATGGATTGTTTGTTAAGTGAAACTTGTTGTTATAGATCTTTTTGATGCCATCAAGCATTATATTGGGTACTTGCAGGTTTTCCTGGGCGCGGATCGACAGATTAGGCTTCAGGTTCATGATTCTAGACGCGATAACAATTAACTTATTGTTTAAGATTGCGATGATATTTTTATTGAAAGAAAAATAAAAAGAATGAGGGAGCAAATGTCACAATGAGTAATGAAGCAAATGAGAAAAGAAAAAGAAAAAAAGAAAAAAGAAAAAGGCCAGGAGGCAGGCAGTCCAGAGAGTAACAGCTCTGCTCACAAAGTGCCAATGCGCCTGTCAATGCGTTTGTCAATGCGTCTACCAAGTCTTAATTTTCAATTTGAAGTGGATTTTGGGAACCGTATGAATCAATCAATAGCTTTGACTCATTTAGCTTACTTGGCCAAACTACCATGGCTCCATGACAAAGCAGAGTTTCCTTCCACAGTTTCATCTGTGTTGTTATAGGCGTATTGCGAGGCTGTATTGAGTCAATTAATGGTACCATTATTAAGCTACTGAAACGATATAAAGAATAATGTTCATTCAATCATTCATGAAGGTAGCTTCCCTTTTTCTTCTAAAAGTTATCTCGATAACACTATGATCATATTATGAGAATATATTGAACTAATTAATGGCGCTGTATATCTGTATATTTTACAAGTTATTCTAAAAAGAAAGGACAAAGCTATACTGTCAGTCAAAGTTGGGTGGAATTACAGTTAATGTCGAGGTCTAGGTTTGATGATGATGGTGGTTGATCATCATCTTGGACGGCCTCTCCATGCCCTCCATGGCGATATCATCCTCTCCAGAGTTCACACGCTTTTGGACCATACCAGCTGATCCCGGCGCTAATATGCCTGGTCTGTACCCTGGTGACACAGTAGGTTGACTATACATTAGAACATCCGATTGGTGAAACTGGTGTGGCTCGCCTTGGTACGGTTGACGGTACTGAGAGGGCACTGTTTGTTGCTGTTGATGAGGAAGATAGAGATAATGCTGTGGTTGCATGAGGTGCGCATTTTGATAACCGTAGTGCTGATGAGCTTGCTCAAGTTGATTGTCTGCGATTCCAGTTGGATGACCACTGTAAAAGGTCTGAGGAGCATGAATGATGCCAAGACTTTGTTGGTATGGCGTCTGACTATGGTACGGCTGCGGCTGCGGCTGTGGCTGTGGCGAGTAAGGTTGGCCTGAGAAAGATGTGGGATGATGGGTTGGTGACACATGATAAGGCGCAGATTGACTATGATAAGATTGTGGCTGTGAGGAGTAAGGTTGGACTGGAAAAGACGTTGCATGGTGATGAGGCGATTGAAGATAATGTCCATTTGTGAAAGATATAGCAGAAGAGGCTACGTGAGCCTGCGACTCAACTGGTACTTTTTTTCTTTTGACCTCCTTCTTGCCCACTGGTGCTGGAGCTGGAGTTAATACTTGGCCTTGTATGCCATTGGGGGTTGTTTTGGTCACTCCTGGTAATACTACTGTCGCTGCGAGGGTCTCCATCTTCAGTTTTTGCCCCCTCTTTTTCCTGGCTGCTTTCTTTTTTTCTTTGGCGATACATCTTGAACAAGTGAAATCAACTGTCTCCCAGTCTTTAACAGTCTTTCCTTGCGCTGCGTCCTCTTGCTTCAAACATGCCACATGCTGCCAGACATTGCATTTGCCACACGCAATCATCAGCTCTCCATCATCCTATGGAAAGACATAATAAATCAATTTAGGATTACAGCCTCTTTTATCGTCTGTTTTCTCCCACACACACAAAAATAGAAAAGGATACAATCTCTTTACCAGATTATTGCCATGAACGCCGCAAACGCAATCAAAGACCCAGTCTTCCTCCTCGTCCTCGTCCTGATACTTTATAGATTCATTCTCTGAATGGTCCTCTTTATGATTACTGCCAAGTCTGCGACTCTGCCGTGCTTCCCGTTCCTTGGCAATCTTTTGCTGTTGTTGTTTCTTTTTCATTTCTCTTTCCCAGATGGCATCTTCACGAGCTTTGAGTCGCATTTCACGCTCTTTTTGGCGGCTATCGCGAACTTGCTGCTGAAGAAGCCTCTCCTAATAGATCAAACCCAAGTAAGCTCATTTGAGAAACAAATGCAAGAAAAATGACAGAGATAAGTATATTCTTTCCATATAATCTGATGCCTACTTTCTCAGCTCGACGTTCACGGATCTCCCTCTTGCGCTGCTCGGCTGCGGTCTGTAGCTCTTGTTGGCGAATGGCCTCCAAGCGTGCTTTCTCCTGAAGCTCAAGCTCTCTAATAACAATTCTAGATGATCTCTTGCGATTGGCGATCGCCTCCAATTTTTCTCGCTCTTTTTCTTTTTCCTATTCAGGACACGTGAGTGCACTATATGAGACAAAAGTCCATCTCAAGAGAAATCCAACTAACAAATGTTGGCAATAAAAATGATTACGCTTACTCTGAAATCGCTAAGAACTTTAGGCAGGATATCATTGTTGATTAATGCATAAAGTGCTTTCTCGTCTGAGTGCTTTGAGCGATGAAAGATTTTCGCAAAATCCTCCCATTCCTCTTTGGTTATGCATATGGGTTCCCATTGAACGCCAGGAGTAATAGGCGGTGTCTCAAACTCTGGTTCCGGCTCTGGTTCAAGTATTTCCTCTGCTCTTTGTCCACGTGTAGACCGGCGTGTGCCTCGTCTAAGTTCAACTGCTGTTTTAACTTTGGCTTTAGCTTTAGATGGTACTATCGGTTGTTCGGTCGCTTTGGTGTTTTTTTTAGGGAGTGGGTTCTCTCTATAAAGCCGATTATCTAGTAAAGGAGATTGAACAAGGATCTGTAATAAGTATGGATGGAAAAAAACAAGTAGTTCAAGTATCTATCAGTTCTTTTTTTTTTTTTTTTTTTTTTTTTTTTTTTTAAAAAAAAAATAAACGAACAAATAAATAAATAAATTACAATCATACCATCAAAAAGCCAGTAGGTGCGATCCATAGCATCATAGCCTATTGGATCCACTCGCTACAAGCGACAAAAAAAAAAAAAAAAAAAAATCAGTAAGTTTCCCTTCATGGAGAAAGAATAAAGTCGACTTAATTTTTGTTGCTATTACTTAAAACAATCAAAAACCGTTATGCCACTCACCCATTCTACTGCTACTTCTTCTTCCTCTTTGAAGTAGGCACGGAAACGCTCTGGATCGTCCAACTGCCATTCACATAGATTGCTTAGAATCGAAAGCTTTGTAGCAAGACTAAACCCTTCATAATGGGTAGCTTCCTCCTCCAGCCATGGGTTTTCAAGGTCTTCACGCTTTTCGTACTCTTTTTGAGCATACTTGAACCAATTGTCAAAGCTACAAGGAAAGAAGAGGAGGAAGTCAAGAGAGGAAATAAAAAATAAAAAGCAGTTATTCGGTAAGTAGAGCAAACGGATGAATGGGGAGTGAGTAAAGCATACTGACATGATATCGGTCGAAACGTGGCAGGTCGAATTCCTGCAACCAACAAGGGAGAGAGCAGATGAGGTTGGCATTGGAATAACAAAATATATAAAAAAAAGTCTAGCGAAAGGTGTCCCTCGCACCATGTTTCTGTCAGCGTGTCGATCTGAAGTTGGTCCGTGCTCAACGGTCGTACGTGACAATAGAGTGGAAGATCAATGAGCTTGTAGTTCGTCTGAGATGCAATGAGCACTATTGATTTTTATTCCGTACATCCCGATGAAGTGTCCGCAGATGACGAACCGTGCAAGTCATTGAACTGGATCCATTGA